>NC_041366.1:12373065-12425565 GCF_900634415.1 Cottoperca gobio | reverse complement strand
CTGCATGTGATGATTTAATGTGATGTGATGTGTGTGGGAAGGTGTTGATGTATAGAATATAGAAAATATGGAAGAATATGGAAGAATATGGACATCCAAACATCTTTTTTTTATCAAAATGCATCTAAAGACAAAGCTCCCGCTAGATTTGAAGCCGTAAAACCTACAGAGGGAAAGTATTTGATATTTGGGTGGAGTATTGGTTAACAAAATATTAATTGAAATAAAGATTAATTCTCTTTCATCCATAAAAGAAAAAGACAGCATCTGATAAAATTTTGATAGCTAAAATAAATCACAAGTTATTGAGCTGGATGGGGTTGTTTACATATTAGGTTCACGTATGACTTTAGCAGCTCCACAGACTTCAAAGTCAAGATTGTGAATGCTGCAGCTGCTTAAATTAACAATGAAATTTAGATATTGTATGAGGAATCATCCTCGGGGTGATACATCTGATAAACATTTTACATTTGTTGAAGACAGAAAGAATATGTCTTGTTTCTTTCTGCAGAGACATATACAAGGTTTGTGGTGCCTAACTCTGAACAGGCAGAGACTATCAACATTATCGTCTACTGTCCAGACCAAAACAACCACTTTATGACGTAATTTAGCAGTTCTGGGTTTCGACTGATGTACATGCTGCATAATTGTTTGAAATACTCCTTTTGAAAATCCTCTGAAAGACAAGAGAAACAGCTGAAACAGCTGATTAATCGATCAGCAGAAAAATAATCTGCAACTATTCTGATAATTGATTAATACTCTCTAGTACCAGCTTGTTAGTTTGGAAATGTGCTGCTTTTCTTCGTATTTAGTGATGATTAAAACAATATTTCTGGGGTTTGGACAAAATAAGTTATTATAATAGCCATATTTATTCTGACATTTTATAGACCAACGGGTTTAAAAGCATGATCAGCAGATTAATGGGTAATGAGAGTAATCGTTAGTTCTAACCCTATCTGATTGTAAATCTGAGCTATTGACCTGTTGAAAATGTCGACAACAATATTTGTGCTAATCTCAATGTTTTTTAATAGGTAATAGGTAATTAGGTAATTGCACTAAAAGCCCATTGGTCACAAGAAGTGGTAAAGAAAGAACATCACCACACAATGATGCGTCAGTCTAAAGGTTTGAGTCCGTCACCACTGACGTATGATTTCCATCATTTCTATTATTCGACTGCAACCCTGAAAAGGTTGTGAAGTTTACAGTAGGCATGTCATTCTCGCCCCAAAATCTAAGCACAAGATGATAGAGTCAAAACAAACTTTAGGCTTCCAAAACATATTAAACATTCTGCAGCCATGTTTTTTCTCCGCTGTATGTGCAAACATGTGTGGTGGCACAGTAAGCAGTTGGCACGGAGATGAATAAGCACTGGCATCTCAACTCTCATAAACTCTAATTACGACTGTGCGCAGAGAAGCAGGCTTGTGTGTGACTGATCCAAGCAACAGATTAATATTGGCTCAAAATTCATCACACAGGAAATTCGGGACTTGAAAACATATTTCTAATGACGATCAGCGAGCTGTGTTCTTGCCCCTGTCAGCTAACTCTGACGACAGTGACAGTATTATAAAACA
Source organism: Cottoperca gobio (assembly GCF_900634415.1). Classification (NCBI taxonomy): domain Eukaryota; kingdom Metazoa; phylum Chordata; class Actinopteri; order Perciformes; family Bovichtidae; genus Cottoperca; species Cottoperca gobio. The sequence continues at coordinate 12,423,967 of NC_041366.1, read as the reverse complement.
TCAGAATCTTTTAGTTAACCGCAATGCAGTTTTCACTGACTACCTATAACAATGTTAGAGGGCCTATTATATGTAGCACAGACAAATCAAAGACATTCAAAAATACCTACATCCATGCACATTCAGCCACTGTGTGATTTATTTTCTGTGATTCATTGAGATTAGAGAAAGCATGACTGCAGGCCATGCTGGGGCTAAATAAGCATAAAAATGCCAGAAGTGACTGTCCCCTTCTTTAAACCCCCAACAGACACATCCAGCCAGTAAATACGGCTAGACTGTCCCCACCCCACCACCTCCATAACCTCCCATCTCCCCCCTCCTGCTGAGAGCAGGCAGATAGACAGACTGTCTTATCCCCCCCCCCCCCCCCCTCGGGGAAGAAGAAGAGGGGGATGGGGGGGGTCTGGCTTTGTGTCTACCGGCACGGGCGAGGACTTTGTGTTGCATCCCTACATGCAAAAACCCATGTGCAGAAATACATGGACATATATACACACATGAGCACACACAGACACAGGCGAGCAAATAATATATGACACACAGCACGCAAAGGACAAAGCATCGAGTCCTTTGATCTATATATATATATACACACTGCATATATAGGATGTCTCAAACAATAATGCGGTTTAAGATGATTCACATTCCAGACAAGTCTACAACACATTATTTAAACAATCAAGAAGATGTTTACATCAGATTCAATGTCACATGACATTGTTATTAGAAATAAATTATTCCTGAAGTGAAAAGGTCAGGGCACATTCACACACAAAGAACAGGCCAAAGCAACCCCCCACTAACTCCACCTAGACAGGCTTGTAAGACCCCACCTACACACCACATGAACCCTGTGCATCCTACCAACCCCCTAGGACACAGACACACACACACACACACACACACACACACACACACACACACACACACACACACACACACACACACACACACACACACACATATATACAGTAATATACATAAAAACACACCCATGTAGTAGCGAACCTGCTACTGCATGGGTGTGTTAACCACAGACATGTTAGTTTGATTCTTCACAAATGACTGTCCAGCATGCAGATAGCATTTCAGTGTATTGTGGAATAAGGTGGTGGAACAAACGTGGCACTTGTGTCAACATGAAACGGAGAAGTGTAATGTAAAAGCGTAGGTTTGAAAATATTCATGTCTACTTTAATACAATAGTCACATGCCCGTATGTACATTATCTCTTTCGGAATACATCAGAGCCTTAACTTTTGAAGATACCCACTTGGTTTGTGTAACTCAGATGGCTGAAGCCTCATACGCTAACTAGCTTTTTCTGAACTTCAAAATGAAATGAAAGTCCTTGATCTTTTCAAATCTAGTTATGTTCAGGAAGGGCTCATTTCACAGCCAGTATGCATAGAAGGAATAATTACAGCATCCAATAACCTTTTAAGTGTACATATGGTCAAGTGTAGAACTAAAACCATTTCTTTGTTCCCCTTAACAATATTATATTATATCAACAAATAATAGGAATTAATAATGTTATTATGATTGGTCCCGCATTTTTCACTATTTTCTGACATTTTAATAAACAATTTAAATGCAGCCCAGGTCAGGTGCATTAAGATACACTTGAATACATAAAAAACAATCCTTTAAAGAATGAACAAACACTCCACAGCCAAAAGGTGAATGAACAGCTAATAAATGCAAACTAAAATGGTGTCTGAATGTCTGGGCAGCACAGACAAAGGACAGTAGCCTCCTGTAAACCAAACAACCTCCATATCATCAACAGCCAAGTAGTTAAATACACACAGTTAAGCAGCAGCAAGACAGACAGACAGACAGACAGACAGACAGACAGACAGACAGACAAGTTGTATTTTTGACTCACCTTACTTGACGCCGAAACCCATTCTTCTGTATTTCATGGATGTGTGAAGTCAATATCCAGGTGATAGTCATGTCCCACTGCAACTCTCCCGGTGGTTAGATTTAAATGTTCCTAAAGCCTAAAATGTGTCTGTTGTGAGGCCTCGGAGCGGTTGCTTCAACGTTTATTAAAAAAAAAAAGTGTACAGACACTTGTCCATTCATGGTTCACAATGACGTGATGCATGCAATGATTGTTTTATATTTTAATTTGAAGGATGCCAGTTTCACCTGGCTGCGTCACAGCTGTCGAGTGTAATACTTCTTTTTCACCACATACATTAAAAAACATGTGCCAGCTGTTACACTCCAGAGGAGCGCTGTTTCACCAATTTGAGAAAACGGTTGAAAGAGATATACACCACAACTAAATAATATAGTAGCCTATAATATGGATAATACAATAATAGAGTCTTAGTTCCTGAGAGAAAATACTACTGCATTTACGGAACAGGAAGGAGTTAATCCAGGATTTCAGAATTTATTACTTCATTAATGTGCATCACAGACCATTAGTAACCCTATATTAACTCATTGTGTACTAACATAATATCAGTGGTGGGCCGTCAGGGCCAGCAAGGCCTTCTCTGCTGGCCTAAACATTATCAGAATATACATTTAATTTTTATATATTTTTTCCACAAATATCGAGATTTGGAGGTCTGGTCTTTATGTTAGAGCTTTTATCCAATCATATTTCAGCCATGATGTGTTGCCAGGGTCCAAGAAATCTGCCCTGAGGCCTTCAGAATCAACAGTGAGGGCGCCTGTCGCTTAAAGTGAACGCAGACAAAACTGTGGCGATAACCAATCAGATTTCGAGTTGGGGACATCGGGGCCAGCTAGCAGGTGTACGATAACGTCAGCACGTCCACGTCTTTTAATTTGATACGCACTATTGAGAGGCAGAGCTATGTAGAGCTAGCAACCTTGAACGAGCTAATTTGTGTAGATTTCTACAAGCTGTTTTTTTTCAACCTACAATGGCTGAAGGAGGAGAAGAGATCGATTTGGTCGCAGATATAATTACAACGCCATTTTCAAGACGATCTTTTCAAGAAAAGATAGACATCGTGAGAAGAACGGCCAACCCCGACGCTAGCGAGCCTATCACAGCTGGGAAAAGGGTTTGTCCGCCACTTTCAAATCACTAACTACGAGCGGTACCCCCGGCTCACAGCCTCCGAGAGGCACTGCACATTGTACTGCTGGGAATGCCTGCTATTTATCACTAAATGTTTCGTACATATTAATATAACTCTGTTGCTAGGGTGATGCAACACCCGGTTATACTGCCTTTCTATCTAAATGTATAGTTTCTAGAGCCATAGCGTCATAATGATGGTATTAAGAGGTGGAATAATTCAGGTGGGACTGTGTAGGACATCACTGAAGGCCTAGGTGTGACATGCACCGCCCGCCACTGCATAATATAAAGATGTATGTTCTGTTGTACGAGTTTGTCACTCAGCAAAATTAGGTAATATAAGTATATGAATGAATGTCATTTGTTTAGGCTACTGTACAACCTTGATAGTTGTTCTATTTTGTATCTTGTGTCTTTTCTTCATGTGTTAATGTATTCTTGTTATTTTGTTAAGTTTGTGTGTGGACCCCAGAAAAAGAAGCTGATGTATCTGCATCATCTAATATTTTATTTATTTAGTGTTAAATTATACATTCTTTACAGTGATTCAAGGCCTCCTTCACGCAGCCAGAAAAGCTAGAACCTTTATTTATTTATTCTTTTATATACTGTATTTTCATGGCCTAGAAATAGTCAAGTTTAATTGTCCTGAGTGTAATAATACTGAAACCAGCTTACAAAATAGTGTTTTTCTTAGAAGCTGCTCACTAAAACAGCTTTCATGTGTAATACACATGTTTATGCTGACTAGAGACGCTAGTGAAATCTGTAATAGTTTTAATGGAATTATTGCTAGAATCAAGGTCACCCTGTCTGAGGGAAGTCATGGATATTACGCCAGTCCTCTCTCTCTCTCTCACACACACACACACACACACACACACACACACACACACACACACACACACACACACACACACACACACACACACACACACACACACAAGCTTCGAGCTGCTTTAGTTGTATTAGCAGGGTTAGGGATTATTGTTGCTAGGGCATACATGCAGCCATGAGTTTAAAGTGCATGATGTCATTGATGTTATTGCATGATTTTTGGTATAATTTCCCCCTGTTTGTCGATTAAGTTTACTTTCTGGGTGTAATAGTGAATACAATGATACAATAATGTATGTGCTGGGCACAGTCATTAATAAAACAGAAGGGAAAGAATATAAATATGTATGCTTGAGTCAGTCACAAATATTGGCTGCCGTATTTATTAGTACGGATTTATGTTTATTATTCTATATCTGCATTATTATATGTGTCAGCTAAGACCATACAATTATTTAAGTTTTACATATTGTCTTTTTTCAGTAATTATTTGCCAATAATTGAAATATACAAGCAATAACCAAATTGTAAATTGCTATTCAACTCTTTCATAAGAAGGGTTAAAGGGACGGGGAGGAAGTACACATACATGCTCCATTTCAGCTCTGCCTCCACTACTGAGTCACTGGCACTAAATATGTTGTTTTGTCTCTCATATTCTAAATAAAATCCAAGGTTTTTCAAAGTGCTGTTGAACAGAGCGGAGGATGGGGGTTGGAAGGCGTGGAAAGTGGGTCTTGTGAATGTAGGTCTTTGAGACAGTGTGTGTGAGTAAAGCAGGCTTACAGTAGTAATCCTCTTCACAGACACCCATCTGACTAGCAACAGGACGCGGCCCAGACAGACACATACACGCACACACACAGAAAGGTTTTGTTAGAAGGAAATCTATTTTGTTTTGTCTTGCTTTTAGAAATACAATAGGTCATAAATAGGCCAGCGCCTCTAATCTCATAGTCGGTCCATTAATCTGATATCTAAAATGTCTAAATGAAGTTGTAATCTTCCGCTATATTTTCCAGTACGTGTTCATTTCCTCAGGTGCGGCAACTAATTGTTTATGTGATTGTTTGATACGTTACATTCCTTTTGTTTTTATCATCCATTAAAATGAAAAGGCTCCTCCAGGAAGCTGGACCCTCTGTTGACTTTATTGGTTCCTGAAATTCATTACTGCTTCCTGGCTATGATGTCATCAGACGGTTAATGACAGAGAGGAAGAGGGACTTTTGTCCGAAAATAACTCAGAAAAAAACGACAATTTTAAAAGGCGTAATGAGCCTTTAAGGATAGGGACAATGAGTTATGACTGTCACAGTCTGACTCATTTTGTCTTTGAGGGAAATGCTCTTACGAACCAAAACATGACATCAAAGTCCTTCAGTGACACAAAGTTAAGCCACTGTTGACTTTGTTAATAATGAAAACTAAATTAGAAGGGCTTTAGAGAAATGATTCAATTTGGATTATGCATAAAACCAAAAGAAAACATTAAAAAACTAAACAAGATAAAACATAGAGGACACACCGGACAAGAAATGTTATTTTTTTATTTTTTTATTTTGGCATTTCTTTGTTTTGCATTTATATTAAGCAAAGTGCATCTTATTTTCTTTTTCTCATCAACACATTGCACAATACATAAATAATGATGCATATAAAACGTCTTCATATTTACAATTAATAATATATTTATATATAACATAAAATACATTTTTCGCTTCTTATTTTATTTAATTAAATCTTAGTCATTTATTAAACAAAGTCCGTCAGAATTTTATACTTTCTTCTTCTTTTAAAACTTGTTTTTTTTCTCTGTTTGAACCTTCGGAACAAAAAAGGAAAAGGGGGTGTAGTCTGTTTGTGAGGGGGGCAGAAGAGGCGAGGAGGGTGAAGAAGAGGAAAGCCGCTGCTATCGGCTGTTGAAGATGACTTCCAACCAACACGGGCAGCTACTGATGAACTGTCTCGTGTAGCACTGTCCCCAGCCTTTCACAAAGCTTATCTGCACCGTGAAGCCCGTGCGAGGCTGCTGCGTGAACTCGTGGTCGTTCGGCCTTTGCAGGCTGCCGGCTTTGTCATAGTCAAAAGCTTTTATGGAGAAACCGGGGAACACCTTGTGCACCAGCAGCGTGCGTGAGTCCGGGTTGTCCAGTGTGGCCGACTTAATGAAGATGGGGTAGCAGCTGCGGTTGTAGACCCACACCCCGTCTGGCTCACGCGTCAGCTGGATGCCATAGCCTATCTTGGCCCGCACCATCTGCACCAGCTGGGACTTGTTGTCAGAGCAGAGCTGGCCCAGGCAGAAGCCGTTCCCCTGAGGTAGATCATAGAAGATGTCCAGAGAGGGCTCCTGGACTGAGTAGAGGCGCCCAACGCGTGTCTTCTCCTCCCAGTATGCCACCACGCACCAATGGGCCTGATCGCCAGACTCCTGTAACGCCAGGGAATCTGAAGGAAACAGAGAGAGAAGGAGAGGGTCAGACTTGGGAAGCTCCAAAGTAAAGACATGATGACACTGAAACATTAGACTGTAAAATACAAAGAGAAAGAAGAAAATGAGAGGAGAGGAGGAAAAGATGACGAGGCTTTCAAAATAAAAGCACACCGAACGTATCAAACATTGCTAATTCTTCACAACTTCTTCCTTATCCCTGTTTTGGAAATCAGAGAATTTGCTTTCATAGCGAGCCAAAAGTAAACTCATCCAGAAGCAACTCAGAGACACTGGCAGGCAAGTGTCCACACGCAGTACAATATTTGTCTAACCATTAAATGCTTATCTTCTGTCTGGCTCGCTGTATTTTTGTAGCGCCCTGGCCAACAATGTAGTGACGTCAACCGACTGTCATCAGCAACATGCTTCACCCTGCTGGACGAAAGTATAAGCTAAATCTTGGAATTTATGCTCAAAAATACGAGGCCACAACAACTTAGCAACAAGAGACGTGACTTTCATAAACACATAAACTATTCCCTGTCTATGGTGAAGCACATGGTGTTTAGCTGACGAGCAATGCCATTAACTCTCAAACCTTGGTGTCTGCATCGTTGACAAGCTAGGCCTCTCCGGTCTAAAGTTTCACCTGAGCGTAAAAGAAGTGTAGCATTGGCCATGCTCCAGTTTCCACCCCCCCCCCCTTCCTCTCCCATCTCCCTTTAATGTGCCGTCCCTCTCCCCCTTCATATCTCTATTCCACAGAAATCTGGCTCCCAGCTAGAAAAGTGGGAGCCAGTCAGGCGCAAGGGAAATAGAGGGAGACAGAGAGAGCGCGAGAGGAAAGAAAGAGGGGGCGGGGTGGGGAAGAGAAGGAATGCTTTTCACATATTTTGTCTGTTACTTTTGCAACATTGCTTCCTCTCCTGATTTTTTAAGCGTCTCTTGTGCTTTTAGGGGTCGTCACCTAATTGCTCAACAATCTCTTATACTTCCTCTCTTCTCACACACACACACAAACGCTCAAATACAGCCGCGATGAGAGACACATTCAAGGGTTAAGAAAGCTTGAAGAGGGGAAATATATGTGAGGGAAAAAATTAACAGAGCTACTCTCAGAGCCATTTCAGTCGCTCCCCCTTTCCCCCCCCCCCCCCCCTTCCTCGTTTCATCTGGCGGTGGCTGTGAATGTAACCGGTAATTTGGAAGGTCCCGTCTGAGACAAACTGCAACGTTAATGCGGCAGGATCTCTGCCGGCCTGAGCGGACTCACCGCGGCCTGTCATTAGCCTTCATTAGACGCAGGGAGAAGGAGAAGAAGAAAAAAGGGGAAGAAAAAGACAACACTGAGAGAAGAGAGTCAGAAACAGAGAGAAGGGGTGGGAGGGAGGAGAAAAACTGAAAGCATGCCTTCCATAAAACAAGAGGGGCTGTGTTCTTTGAAGTTGGTCAGAGCTGAGCCTTGGGGAGTTTATCGTAAATCCGTCTTCATGGGGTGCTGGGGGAAACTAAGCACCCAGCTATCTACCTTAGACTAAATGGAGGGCAAAAGCATTTATCTTGAGATAAGAGACAGAAAGTGTCTTTTGTGTCTGATGTCAGACAGAGTCTCCGATCCTGGCCGAGCTTTGCTCTCGGGTCTGTTTTACATGTACGTACAGGAACAGCCGTGGTTGATAAGCAGAAGGATGCGTTGGACTTTCTTAACAGCTGACAGAGGGTCTGCTGGTGGAGCTCACCTGTGGGGCCCTGTGTGTGTTTGTTATTGCTGGGAGAGACAGGGCCTGGCGTCAGAGGTCATTAGAGCGGCTGCCTGTCTGAGCCTGTCATTGCAGCCTGAAAACACCCTGCTATTCAGGACTACACTAACTGCCCCACTTCCCCTCCCTCACCGCCTCTCTTCTCCTCTCTTCTCCTCTCAGAAACTCTGACTAGTAGCAAGTTAGAACCACAGAGGAGAGAAAAGGGAAGGATCAAAGCAAAGGGTTGAAGAGAGACAGAAAAACAAGAGAGGGAAACATGAAGGGCAACAGAAGGGTCAGCTTGTAAAGCAGTGGTGTAAGAAGTATTCTTGTGTAGAAGTTGCAATACCACGATGTAGTAACAGTACATTACAAGTCCTGTCTTGCCAGAGACAGATTAAAAAAGAATGGTAAAGTCGATAATGTCCCAACCAGTATTGGTCAACCTCAACACTTCCCACAATGCAACTCAATAGCGTCTTTCATTAGACCTTCCCTGACTGATAAATGTCCACGTCTTTCTTACTCTGTGCCATCTGTTTGTAACGCAGGCTGTTATAGTTTTGTCCAAACTGAGATGACCATGAATACATCACTAGGACATCATCAGGGGGTGATTTTCTCAGACTTTATAAAACTTCCTCCAGAGCCACAGAGCGCATTATACGACACAGGCGAGTATTAAAAAAAAGTACAATATTTCCCTGTGAAATGTAGTGGAGTAGAAGTATACAGAAGTAGCACAGCAACAGTTACACAAGAGACCGACTGAGAGCTAATTTGAGAGTGAGACAAATGACCCAAAAATAAATATAGTTACAGTATTCGTACTTTCTTCTGTTCAGTTTCAGCAGAGAGAAAGCCAGACAGACAGACTCCTCCATCTGTGGGGCGCAGCCTCGTGAAGGATATGTTCACAGCTTGTCCTGACAGCAGATGAGCTTTCACCTCATGAGTAATAGTGCTGAACACAGAACCACAAACGCACGTATATATATATAAAACATACACTAATGTGAGCAGCCCTGTATCGGCACACCTTATTCCAAGTGCAAGGCTCATTTAACTGAATTTAAATGTTTAACACATCGTGTGTTTGCATGTGAGATGTCTGCCGGTGACGATCCTCATGTTACGGTCTGACACTATTTCAGGTGCTTCTCACGTAGTTGTGTATGTGTGTGTCAAACGGTGTCGTCAGAGTGTCTGCACGGAGTCCGTGTGTCCTTGGAGCGGTGTGTTTCCAGCCCCTGAACACTTACAGAGCTTGTCTGTACATCTGTCTGCATGTCTGTCTGTTTTCTGGACGTCTGCCTATCGAAGCATTAGTCCGTCTATCTGTCTGCCGCCCCCACCTGCTCGTCTGCTCTGCGGCCTTTCAGCCTGTGTGTCTCAGGCTTCTCCTCGCTGGAGATAAGCGGACTAGCTGGCAGCCTGAGGCCATCTGTCACCCCGGCCCTTTCTGCTGTGCTCCAGTCAGATGTCTGCTGCGAGTCTGTCCCAGTCTGGTTGGTCCCATGGGGCCCACACATATAAAAAGACTTTCCCTGCTGGTCCAGTATGACGCAAGACGAGAGCTAAAATGTTGATGGATCATTGCTGAATGACACTGGAGCAGATTGGTGTGCATCATGTGATCGTGGATGATAAGAATTATAACAGACCTTGTTAAAAGCTTTTTTTTTTTACATTGCAATGTTTGAAATTGCAACAAGCAGCTGGTTAGTGCAAATGTGGATGTTAGCTATTAGCAATACTATGCAAACAAAAAATGGCATATTGCACCCATATCTTTAAGGTATTTAATGGATGATCAGCTTATGGTCTGCGAGGAAGGAGGGAGGGGGAGGAACTGTAAATATATGTGATTAAATAAACCCCCCTTGCAATGCAAAATATTTACACCACCGCACAGGGAGGACACATTCGGCATATAGACACACACTGCTAGCTCCCCTGTGGATTTTAATGGTCCATGATCTTAAAGAGTGGGCGCCACGCTAGCTGAGACAATTGGTCTTGGTGGAGGAGGGACGGCTGAGAGGGGGGGAGGGCGACGACAGACTGGGTGCTTCGCTCAGGGCCAGTCTGGAAAGGTTAATCATTACCTCTGTCTGACTCCACACATACACACACACACACATACACACACACACACACACACACACACACACACAAACACCAGGTTACAATACAGAAGTCAACACAGTCAGACTCCTACACCCTCATGCAAACACACACAGTTTTCAACCTTCACTCCTGGACACAACACTATCAACATTGGTAAATAGTCTCCTATTGATCCCTGAGAGCCCTATATATATGTGTGTGTGTGTGTGTGTGTGTGTTTGTGCCTCGCTCGCCTCAGACATGTAATGACCCTGTCGTCATTAGACACACAGTGGCTGAGGAAAGGAATGGGGAAGACATAAAGGAAGCAGCTCCAGGGGAAAGGAAGGACTCTTCATGGTGCCTTATTTTCTAAGTCAACACCCTCTCTCGAGCCGGGGAAAGTCTATTCCAAAGGTCAAGGGTCACTCTGGATGCATTCCTTTTGTTCTCTCTGCCACGGCGTATATGTTCAGCCTTGTGTGTGTGTTTCTGTCAATAATGAAAGCCTGTGCATTTCCATCTCTCTGTGCTCACAAAGATATGTGGTCTTGTAGATTTTTTTGAGTTAATACAAGTAATGTAGTAGTAGAGTAAGAGTCCTTAGCAGAGCGCTTGTTAACTTCACTTTCTTCTAATTCAATGACAGGCGACCCCGTCAGAAAGAGAAAGGTCAGCTGTGTGTGCAGTGACGACAGAGTGTCTTTGTCTCACATCAATACTATAGCCTTGAACGTGTAGGCCATGGACTATATTTATTTATTTCAGTTGAAAGGTAAATTAGTCCATCTGTTGTTAGAATGATTGTAACTGGTTACTTTGACATTTTGTTTAGCCTTAGCAGGTAGATAAATATAAAGACGAATAGATGGTAGCAGCTGACAGGAAGTGCTTCTTTTGGGTGGCAGGTTACGTAAAAAGATGTGAAGTCCTTCCCCCCACTTCAGGAAACCTAAATAAGCCCTGATGGCAGGAAAACCACATAGGGGAGTGGCACAGTTTCGCTATCTACAGATCTGACTCCTAGCAGAAACACAGATAGAGAGAATGAGTTGCAGACACGCCATCTCTAACATGAACCATCCGGCCACGACCGGGAGGAGATAAGGAGAAGAAATGGCGCATGTTTTCCTAAAGCCTCCATCTGCAATATAATTTTCTTTGAGTGGAACTTTCTGCTATAATTACATGATCCACATATCTTGATGCTGCTTAGGCACGGTGTTTTTATCTCAGTTTGAGATAAAATACAGTAATGTTTCATAATTAATTGGGCAGCATCTTCCATTTGGATCCACATTAACAGAAAACTACATCATGATACTTTTTTCACTGAAGGACATTTTATTCTCCTGTAACACCTCCTTCCTACTCCTGAAGAGTTATTATTCCAACACTTCATCATGCTGACCCTCGCGCACACACACACACACGCACGCACGCACGCACACACACAATCCCCTGCAGCCCAGCTTTCCCAGGGTGACAGGACAAATAAACAATGGGCTAGTTGGATACAAGGTGCCAGGCAGGCTGTAATGATGTCATCAGCTCACTTTTGCAAACACACAAGTCAGAGGATGACTTGCTATGGACAGATGGACAGACAAGCCGAACAATCACCCACATTGTTGTACTGTAGTGAAACACTGTGGGAACTGAATAATACAAACACACCAGACAACCAGCAGAGCCAGTTGTGTGTGCGGTCTGAGCTTTTGTTGTGATGTTACTCTGTTATTAATAATTATGCACCTCTGTATGTCTGTGAATGTGTGTGTGTGTGTGTGTGTGTGTGTGTGTGTGTGTGTGTGTGTGTGTGTGTGTGTGTGTGTGGTTATGCCAACATCACGGTCTATGATAGAGATGTAGCTACTGACAGGGCTGAGTCTGTCGCTTAGCTGAAGACACACACGCACACCTCCAGTCTGAGTACACAAAAGACAAACTGACTACATGAATGAGCAGAGTAGAGACAGTAGTACTGTGTGTCACACTACACACACATGTTTACAGGAATGTGTCTTCACTTATTCCCATTTCCGTCTTTATGCTGCTAAAGAGGGGGTTCTCTCCCTCCCGTCCTCTTTCTCCTTCACACGCAGTCTCTCTTTCATATCTTCATACATTGAGGTAATGTCAAAATCCACTTCCACAGAGTGACTGCAAACCAAAACAATGTTCATCTTGTTCTGGGCTTCCCTCCAGCTCTGGCTCGGAGCCAAATCTGCATAGCCCACCTTTCAATCAACCGGCTAATGCTAAGGTAGGCCAATGTTTTCAACTGTAAATGTTGATTATGCCACACTAAGAAACACACAACAAGAAGCATCTCAATCTGAGAAAATCTTCAGCACAAATCCAAACAAGCACTCCGTCCTCTCTTCTCTTTCCCCCCTCTCTCCATCCTCCGCTGTCTCCGCGTGCTGTTTTTTCGATTTGTGCAGCATAATGACACAGGGTGGGGAGCAGAGGACGGCCAAAAACCAAAATGAAGTCCCTTGCCAAGAGGCGGCTTGGCTGCCGCGCAAGGAGAGGAAGTGGGGAGTAATGAGAGATCCTGGCCCCGGCACGGAGCGGGCCGGCTCTGCTCTGCTCAACTCGCTGACTGAACACACAGCCTCCAAATTACAGAGAACAGAGCAGAGCTGCCGGCCATCTCTTCCTCCACCCAAAGCCGCCATCTTCTCTCCCTACTTCATTCATTTCTCTTACTGTTCAAGCAAAAGGAACATCAAGATTTAACCAAAGCAGAAACTGTTTTAAAATGTTTTTTTTGTAGCAAGTCTACCCGGCTATAATACATACATATAAATATATATATATATATATATATGTAAATTTGTATCTTTGAAGAAACAAATGTTTAATTTCTGTCTTCCTTTTTTTGTTTTACTCCCTCCCTCTTTATGGTTGGTGCACTCCAGTGTTTGTTTTCCGTCAAGAAGAGGCCTCGGCTGCCTCCCTGTCCGCTCCCCTTTTCCTCAAAGACATGAGGTCATATCCTGCGCAGCCCTTTCCTTTGCCTGCTAACCCAAACAAGGCAGGAATGCCGAGAGAGCGGAGAGAGACTGAGGGTGCTCTGTTTCTGACTTGAGTCGTCGATTGCTGGAAGTTAGCAATCTTAGCAGAAGATTGTGTATCAACATTGGTGATACATAATTTAAACCTTACTTACTGTAAATAACTCATAACAAACAAATTCCAAACAACACACAGGCCTTCTCTCCCACTGCGGTTGCACCAAAAATGGGCCGTTTCTTCAGGGCCCTCCATATGACAGCAGAACTAGTTTGATTTAATGAGCCGAGGTGCCAAGACCAGATTTAATCTGTGTCAGAGCCCCTGATGAAGGTTATACCTCCAGCCGATTCACTGGATGACTAATTGAGTGACTGAAAGGCTGGCCGACTGTCTGTCGAGCGAGGTGACTGGTTGGTGGTATAAGAATACAACTCGGCCTAAATTTAACCTGCAGTGGGAGGAAGCGCCTGTGTGACAGTCGGCCGTGCGCCAGGGCTTGCACCAGGTCATTCTATCTGCCCGTCTGTGTGTATGTGTGAAAATGCGCGTGTGTGCGTACATGTCACCGCAGCCCGACTGGATCCTCTTACACACAGGCACTCCGGGTCAGTCCCCGATGGCACCCACCGACATACACACACCGATGCTACACATCCAATAAGAGCCAGGCACAAACAGACGTCTATAACTCACCTTCAAAGAAGATTAAATGCATGTACACACTATGACTGGGTTTTAATCCTCAATACTTATTTGGACCACCTGAAATGTGTCCACATCACTAATTATCAAATACTACCATTCAGATTCATAATCCAGATAATTACATTTTTGATCAGATTGCTCCAGGCTCAACACAAAATGTTGCCAATTTTAGACAAAGTTCGGCAAAGTTCTTATATGGCTGCTTGTGAAATGACAACATTTAACACATGCGAACATTTGGATTCCGCATTGGTAAGAAAACTCAAGTATCGTAGCAGCACTGGAATATAATATATTTTTGAATGATTCCCAGCCCTAGAGCACACATACACACACAAAACTTGTTCCAGACCTCTTGGTGCTTGACAAGACGGAAGTCTGGCTACGTGGGTGCCACCAGAGCTGCTTATGAACGATCTAGTCTCTAACACGTTTAAATATTACTTAACACTCCACAGATTCATAACCAACAATCCAGCACTCTCTTAACCCTGACCCATTCTCCCATTTCCAAATCTCTCTCTTGATCTCTCTCTTCAGTTTCTGGGTAAACCTAAACCTCTGAGCTAAAGCCCTCACGCCAGCTCAAACCAAGATCAGCACCCTGACTCCCAGCTCCAGGCCTCGAGCCATCAACCCCCCTCCTCCTCCTCCTCCTCCTCCTCTCCTCCTTTCCTACTCCTCTTCCCTCCTCTCTGCTCTGTTCCAAGCTGATGACGTGAGCCAGCGAGAGGAGCTTTGGAGCTGGTAGCCTGGCAGGCAGCCTAGTTTGCATTTGCGCTTGTCGCTGTCGCAGCTCACTTAACTCCTTCCAGCCTGGATGTTCTAGGCTTTTTTCAAGATGGATAAACAAAGACAGTAAAAAAGGAAAGATGGGAGAGGAGGATGTTATCTCCAACCTCATCTCATCAGCTCTGTCTGAAATGGGTTTTTAATTTTGCTCTTGCTAAAGTATAATTAAAGCTGCTTTACCAATCAACTCTAGCTCTTTCTAAATGTCGACAAGAACCTAATTATTCTACTACAATGCAAAATAGTAAAAGCATGACTCTTGCCACCCTCCTTCCCTCAAAGAAACCCTCCTCTCTCTCTTCCTTCTCCTCTCTGTAAATATGTCTGGAGAAGAACATAAAAAGGGCAGAGTGAGTGAATTAGAAGGTCAGCAGCGGGCCTCTGGGAGAGCCATGTTTCTTTTGTCAGAGCCCCAGAGGGAGGGAGCAAAGGAGGGAAGCAGGGAGAGAGGGAGGGAGTATGAGGGAAGGAAAGGAAAGGAGCAGCTTTTTTTTTCTTGGCTCGCCAGGGAAATCATGAGGGCAGAGAGCTTCGGCCATCCCACCCTGGCCTTTCTACCTCTACTGCTTTTTACTAAGGAGGACCATTCACTGGAGCACTGGCCATCGCTGCCATGTTATCCTCGTCAGGAAGGAAAACAGGGGAGGAGGAAGAGAGTACGCCTTGCTGAAGGAGAGGAGTAAGGGAGGGAGCATGGGGGCGCCTGTTAAGACTCCAGTTCTAGGGTTTCACAGTTTAAACTGGGTCTAAAATGTGTCTTTAGTTAATTCACACAGGGAGGACTTTAGTGTCTATCTGAAGGTGTGCAGGAGAGGAGAGGAAGAAGAACCCCCATCTAAGGACACACACACACACACACACACACACACACACACACAGACACACACAGACACACACAGGCAGTCAAGCTAACCCCCCTACCACCAAACAAGGGGGGGGGGGGGGGGGGGGGGGAATGGGCAGCGAACACCAACTGACATAAAACAGGCTTTAAAGGCCCAGTAATGAGAACCATCTGAGGCAAAGGAAAGCAGAGAACAGCACAGAGCAATCTCAGGCAGTGGAGAGCAAACTCTCTCTCTCTCTCTCTCTCTCTCTCTCTCTCTCTCGCTGTGAACACCATCTTATTCTGTAGCCTGCGGACAGGGCGCTGGGTAAGGAAGGCAACGCTGCCAAAGGGGATTATGGGAGAAAAGCTGAGGAAGCCCGAAACACGTCCTGCATGAGAGATGGAAGAAAGAAAGGCGCCTGTGTCTCGCTCTTATCCACACAGAGCCCAGAGGAGAGTTAACTGTCCACAAAGACATCCCCTGTACGCACAAACACACCCAAACAAACACTCGCATGTCAGTTGAAGCCTCTCTTTGCTGCTATTTTTTCCCACAATACCACACGCACAGAGCATATTCTTCTCCAAACAACGGTTTGGCGTGTTTGTCTTCCATTACACGCAACACAGAGAGGGAGAAGAGGAAGAGGAAAAGAGAGCAGCGTTGTTCAAAGAGCCAGGAGGGAGGAATTTATGTGGATGTGGGAGAAATACACCACCCTCCTTCACTGGCTTTTTTTTATTACAGAGGGGAAGCAGGGGCCCCCACAATCACTGCCTCATCATCACAAGTATGGAGGGGAGAAGAGTGTGTGTTTTGGGAGGAATGCACAGGAGAAGAAAAAGAAAACAGAGGAGGAAAATAATATGACTTTTAAAAGGAAGGGCCGGTAGAAAAAGATGGGAAATCTATTTGTAGGAATATTTACCTGAAAGCCCCACAGGGGCTGAGTATGTCGTTCCCCCAGTCTCACTGGATGAAGGTCCAGAGTCTGGAGAATCTAATGGAGAGAGAAAGAGAGACTTTGAATTAGCACTGTGTGTGTTCCTGTGTGTGTGTTCATGTGTGTGTGTGTGAGGGGAGAAGGCAAAGCAGCAGCTGTGAGACCGTCAATCACTCCAGTGAAATCAATGCCTAATGAAGACGCTGACGACGAAGCTCACACTCTCACACACACAGAAAAGACTTACAGAGGAGAGTTTCTTACACCCCTGATAATCCCCCATAATCCACTGCTTCAGGAGGAACGTTAGCTCTGCATCTCTGCAGAGACGAGCTACTGATCTGGAAGGAGCTATATTCTTCGGCTAATGACTGAGGCATGGGCTCGAGCTGGAAACTCCTGATCCCTGCTCAATAATCAAATGTGTTCTCCTCTTTTAATAGAGATCCAAACTGATAATTGTCTATTAATAATATTCCCTCCCCTGCTTTTCTGTCTAAGAACAGATAAATATGAGCCTCATCATCAGCAGCAAATGTTTATCAGAAACGTTTTTACATCAAGTTTTACGTGTGTTTGCGGCTGCCTTGGCCGACAGAGCTTGAAAGCTGTTCACCGTACATATACGCCACACTAGCCGTCAGACAAGAAAATAAAAACTACTCATTCTCGCTCACTCTACACTCTCTTTGCATTTCAATGCTTAGCTCCCACTAAGACATGTAATGTAGACTAGTTTCGACATGACACCTGAATGGAGCTTTAACAAAAAAACGCTGTGTGTGTTGAGCAGGGCAGCGCACTGCTGGGAGCAGGCTGCCACTGCTGCTGAGTTGCTGCTGGTAGCTTGGTATTCACTAATAATACATTCCTCTTGCAGCACGTCGACGCTGCGCTACACCTTCTATCCATTGAACCATGGTGTGTGGTGGTGATCGCCTCCACTCATTGCAAGCCGTGTTACTGTTGCATTAAAATAGGTTGCAAAAAAGACCATTTAATAGCTCTATCGGAGGTGTTTTGGAATAACTACAGTGGATGCAAACTGAAGAAAAACAGCAAGTAGGAGTTCAGTAAGTATTTAATCCACATATGGCGAGGTGGAGGAGGATATTTCTGTTGGATACTTCCACTCTAAAGCTAACAGCCTCATTGGCCTCCTGTTTGACCAGGCAGAGCTGCAGTAGCTGAGAAGTAATAAGGAAACCGCGAGCATAGCGGTTTGACTGCAAGCCCTCCTCCCAGCCACCCTGCCCTGTCCGGACGTGGCCCGTGCTTCTTGTGGCCACAGCAATGAGATGCACAGGCATAGCCCAAGCCTACCTCGCTTTCATTGGCTGCCAGCAGCCTTTGCCCTGATCTCCCGGGCAACAGTTCACAGCTGACCACAGGGCTGAGGGGGCATCAGAGAGAAAAAGCTAAACAGTGTGTGTTTTATATTCCCCAGAGCTGAAACAAGGTAGTGTTTTCACGTCTCGGCTGCTTTCATACTGACCGCCGCTCTTTGAGCGGACCGGCCCTGACACATATAACCCCACTTCCTGCTCACTGGAATCATAAAACCATCATCATAAAATCCAGCGCTCTTACACTTCATGCAGATATTTCCGTCTGATTGCCTTCTGAAAGTTATCTATGCAGGTTTTCTGAATGTCGTGATGATTTAACACAGGCTAATATAAAGCAAATATAGAGAAGTTGTAATAGAGCCCAGTATTGACAAGGAGTTGATGATTGACAGCTCCCCAAGGCCACTGGGGAAAAACCCCATCTTTCTGCTTGATAAGTTCATCCGACCTCTGAGTGTGTGTGTGTGTGTGTGTGTGTGTGTGTGTGTGTGTGTGTGTGTGTGTGTGTGTCTGTGTGTGTGTATGTCTGTACCCTCCAGACTACTCCATTGTCATATTAATATATGTTGTCTTTCACCCTCCTTCTCCAATACAGAGACAGACAGAAAGGCAGACAGACAGAGTCTCTTTTGATTAACCACCACTGCAGCTGCACTGACTGAATAAGGAAATAGCACAGCAGGTGACTTTCAGAGTGCTTCACTTTTTCACTTAAATAAATGTGACTTTAAAGACAGGCATATTAAAAAATCTAAAAGCTCTACTGGGAGCCACCTGATGATATTTTCTTTGCCTTTATCTGTTCTTGATGGCAATATTTAATTCCCACGCAGTCAAACCAATTCAAGTTTTAACAGTTTGCTCAGAGAAGGGAAACAGGGTTGGTTGTATAATAATTTCCTTTGTCTGCATCCAGCTTGCATTTCCTATTTACATTCTTGTTTCCTTTCATCACTGGAATATTTCCAACAGAACTCGTAGTACAAAGACGCTCCGTGAGCTGAGACAGATATCACATCAGGAGGAGGTTGAGTATGAAGAGGATTTCACTGTTGATCAATCTGGATATGTTCTGCTTGTATTTCAGGTTTGTTAAATGCTTTTCAGGTAAAACAATATTGCAAAAGCCTGGTAAATAAAGACAGAAAGAAGGAGGCTTTGAAGAACCACAGCTGCAGCTGCAATGACTTCCTATTGTTTCCACTCACTGAAAGCCACTTTCTCCTTCTCCTGACTAACTGGCTGGCAGGTCATTGTTCAACTCTGAGCTTTTCCTGTACGGGCAGACAGAGGTAAATGAACAAAGCTGTATACTGCAATGTATATCTTTGTCACCCTCTTTGTGACCAAAGGAGTCTCATCTCCTTCTCTTCCTCTCTGCTCTCGCACTATTCTGGTTATAGCCTGAAATCTAACACACTTCAAAGCTGACTTAATAGGCTATGACATAACCCGATGCCACTTTCCAGCACTGGGGAATAGGATGACAACCACAGCAGCATGTGGAGTCTGGCACAGGTGGAGAGAGAAAACAATTAAGTAATACCAAAGCTTGTTATGGGGAGAAAAACAGTTGGCGCACTTGCACATGCTCTCTCTCGATCCCTAAAACAAAACACATCCAAACAGATGCGGGACGGCGACACACACCCAAACACACAAGTCCTATAAACCTTAATCTGATGATTAATTTGGTTGATTAAGGCAGGCCGGCTCCAGACGCCTCTGTCTGTGCTGCAAATCACAATAGATAGATGGACACACAAACAAACAACTCCCCCTCCCCCCCATAAGTCACACACACACAAACACACACTCTTGAATGCCCCTGGTGACATGCCAGTCAGTCTATAGCTGGTATCTCAACTTTGTGTTGCTTTGCCCTGGCTGCCAGCCATGTTAGAATTGCCCAGCCAGCCAGGCGTGCCACTCCAATGCTATCATAAATCACAACATAACATGGAGCTGATTCCTAGACACACACACACACACACACACACACACACACACACACACACACACACACACACACACACACACACACACACACTGCAGGGGATGTGTGTAAGACCATATGCAAATGTATGTCAGACAATACATAAACATTCATGAATACAAGATGGCTTTTCAGATGTGCATGTTTTGCAGGAAATTAAAATATGCATTTATGTATGTGTACATCAAGCTCACCTGGTGGTTTAAGATAGTCCATGGGATAGCGTGAATATGGAGGAGGAGGAGACTCTGCATGGAGGGGGGAGGAAGAGACAAACAGAGCATGAGAAGAAAAAAAAGGGAGAGATCTAAACTTTATGATAAGAGTTGTCATTCTTCTGGGAAAAGGTTTTGTGTCTGTCAGCTCAGCCTGGAGAGGCAGGCAGTGAGGCCGGCCGGGCGGCTATTGCCTTTCATTGGCAGGCAGATAAACAGGGGGCCGCCTGGCGCCAGGAGGGCCACTATCAGCGTCTAGGACAAACTGAGATACGGGCCTCTTTTGGCCCAGGACGCCAAGCAAGCACGCGCGCGCGCGCGCACACACACACCCAGGCAATGGGAACTTCACCGTGGAAAGACCATAAAGCCCTGGATGAGTCGCTTTGCACTTTGGAAATGCCAATTGTGAAATGTTGAGATACCAAATGGGCAGTTTGTTTAGAAAGCCGGGCTTTGATGAAGTAAAAAATATTCTGATTGAAGGTGAAAAACACAATTTAACATCAGGATGCAAGCCAATCAAGTAACCAACACATTTAACATTTAAAAAGACGATAAATCATCATTATAATAATTGGATGGAAAACATATGTGATGTGATTATTTCAATGTAAGAAGCCAAATTCAGATTTAATGACACCATTCTTTCGGAAAGATGTAGCGGACAACTTGGCACGCTTTCCACATCGGTCAAGTTTGACCTTATGGAAACTCAAGACTGTGCCAAGAGAGGTGATGTCATTTGAATTAGGCTAATTATCCCTTTAAGAGTCTGGTAATACTTTGACATGAGCCTAATGACACGGTGTCTGAATTTGCACTTGATTTCAAATGAGGTCCGACCACCAGAGAATTAAACACAATTTCAGAACTGCTGTTGTGAGGTTGAGGTTATTATAAAAAAAAATCCAGCTCACCGAGTTCACAAAGTCTGCTCATGTGGTGCGGGTTGCAGCAAACGTGCTCTGGGTTTATTTTCCCGTAGGATTCACAGCAAGACAGCCTCTTCAGCTCCGAGGAATGCCTGAGGTCCGGCCACCTGAACACTTTGTAGAGCAGCATGGGGAGAGAGTAAGACTGTTGACCCACTTTGGCGTCCACTTTGCTGGGCAGGAGCAAGCAGGGGCTTCGGGCACCCCCCTTGGACTCCACCGCCTGCAAAAGCAACTCTAATTGTTTCTCTTTGATCTTTTTCAGTATTGAGTGGGTCAACGCCTTCAATTCAGCCTCCGACCCGGCGTTGGACTTGGCCACCTTTGTCGTTTTGCCCATGCAGCAGCCCCCGGAGCCATGCGTCCCTCTATCCGCCTCCCCGTCGCCCTCCACGGGCGCACGGCTCCTCCAGAGTCGCCGGACGAGCCCCGATCGTTTGGTCCTAAACATGCGGGACGAAAAGAGGGTTCCCCGGCTAAAAAACGAGCATGGTGTCCGCAAATCATGAAGATTCCGGGATCCGAGTCCAGGCAATGACAAGCAGCCTGAGAAAATACGGTGGAAAAACTGGGAGCTGGATAAGCAGAGGAAATCTGTAGCATACGCCAGTCTCTGCTGCCTTCTCCTGCAGGCTTGATCACCGAAAAGCAGTCGAGGTTCCCGGGACAGTCAGCTTTTCCTTCGCGGATAAATAACCATCACTTCCAGATGTTTAAGACTAACCTATACAAATGAATATTGCAGTTTATAAAGCTCTGCTACAACACAGCAGCATGTAGCCTGACTGTGTTACAGTTCTTCACTTGGTGATGTGCAGCCTATAGCGCTGTGAACTGACCCCTTTAAAACACGCTCCGTGCCGATTTTCAGCATAAAAACAATGTCAAAACATCTTTCTATCTAAGTGCATTAGCTGTAGTAGAAATTAGACGAACTGTGGCATAATAGAGCCTAAACGTTATCACAGTTATCCCATGAAAACTGAGGCTCGCCACCGTCTCTTCAAGAGCATTAATCCAAAGAATCCTTGATCCGACTGCACAGAGTAGGGCTATCCAGCAGGCTCGCGGAGGCTTTTTTATCCGTTATCGTCTAAATATGCCACTCGTCTGCTGAGGATGTGGTTTGCTGGTAAGAATGAGCCTCGTCCAAAGAGTCAGGGAGCAAATTCAGGACTGATTCTCTCACCCGAGTTGAGTTGCGTTTGAAAGAGAAAGCGAGAGCGACCCTCGGGTTACGTCCGAGCACCGAGCCTAGTAAACTATTTTAGAAGAAGAATCCTTAAAGATTAAATAATCCAACCTCGTATCTCACACCAAGTTTCTGTCTGAGTGTGGAAGAAAGCGAGCCGACGAGTGATCTCGAGGGGGGTAGATGGCTCTCTGTCTGTAAATGAGGCGGATGGTTTGGGTGCCCTTGCTCCGTCTCCAGTGCGCATTGACGCGCCCGGTCACGTGTGTGTCTAGACACCCTGTCGCTTAAAAGAAATGTGATTGTGTAGCGCAAACAACAAGCCCACAGCTCACACACGCACGTGCACACACATGGACACGAAAAGGGGTAGGAAAGTTAACATTTTCCCAGAAAAAGTGTAACGTTGAGAATACGAGGACAAGGTTGGGAAAATAAGTTTGGCCAAAAATTAAACTCTCAATTTAAGAAATGTATGTTATATTTCTGAATTTTAAATAGGCCCAAACTGAAGAATATATAACGTAGGCCCTCTGTAATTTATTAAAGCTTGTTTTTTTCACGCACATTTTACACGAATATGCAAAATAGACAAAATGTTGCATCTTTTGTAAAATTGAGTTCAATTAATCTGATCCCTCTGTTGAGGCGAAAGCATCTATGCTAAATGGCCTATGTATTATTGGTGATGGAAATCAATACAATTTAAATATGGACGACAATATCATCTCATATCAAACATTTTGCTATAGTCATGATAATCAATCGTGGTAGTTTCCCCCTGGTTGTATTGTGTGGGGGATTTGCCCTTAATCAGGTTTCTCAGGCAGCGCTTGCGCCACCATTAAGCGCAACTCAGAAAGGACTGTAGTTGGGGTCTTCTACTAGAAGCGAAGGGGCTAGCTAGGATATAGAAGTTGTGCCTGCGAGCCTCTACTTAGGACTGCAAAGACAAAAATCCAACATGTCCGAAACACAGATGAGAGCGCGCTGCTGCCTCCCGCTGGACGTTTATCTTTCAACTGGGACAACACACGAACGTCCTTTGAGTTTGTTTGCCTTAATTATCAACACAACAGTTTCCACCTTTCTTTCTTTATCCTATTAAACGATCCATTGGCAGTGGATCAATGTCCTACTCCCTGAC
This sequence comes from Cottoperca gobio, assembly GCF_900634415.1. Classification (NCBI taxonomy): domain Eukaryota; kingdom Metazoa; phylum Chordata; class Actinopteri; order Perciformes; family Bovichtidae; genus Cottoperca; species Cottoperca gobio. The sequence goes on along the minus strand of NC_041366.1, from coordinate 12,400,635 downwards.
AGTAGATAAAAGGATATGTCCACTTTATTTACTGTCTTTATCAAATAAGTCCATATTTATTATGACAGGCGCGATGGTTTGATTTGATCAATTTACCGTATTATGTGAAGTGTGAGAGGCATAGGATATACTACCAAACAGTGTGGCAGTTTTTAGTTTTTATATTATATATAAAACTATAATACAAAGGCTATATAAATGGTTTGACTAATGGCTACACTGTTGTCACATTATTAGCAGTAGTGCATATTGAATTGTTTGAACCATAAACCAGACCTGTGTAAAACACAGCAAATTGTGTTGAAATAATCTCATCAAACAACAGAAGAGAGACACCTACAACATCTGTGGCTGCAGAGCACCTCAGACACACTGAGCTGCATTAGCATGAATGCTTTTTCCCCCTAATGTATATGCGTGTGTCTCCTCCGTAGCCTAATTGTGTTCCCCAGACAGACAGTAGTCCAGAGGAGGAGGTGCAGGCAGCAGTATGTTAATGTGTCAGTGAGCCAGTGTCGCTGCAGGGCAGGGGGGTGGATGGCTCATAATGATGAGATGTGCAGGGTCGGGCGACGGAGGGAGGAGGGGTGTGTGTGTGTGTGTGTGTGCGTGTGTGTGTGTGTGTGTGTGTGTGTGTGTGTGTGTGTGTGTGTGTGTGTGTGTGTGTGTGTACGTGTGTACGTGTGTGGATGGGGGTAGTCAATTGCTCATCCCCACATTGTCCCAGGATCCCCCACTGGCGCCGCGCAAGGCACAACGCAAAGAGCCCAAACGGTTCAGAGGACTGCGCCGCTTTTTAAGGTAGTCTGGAAGCAATCAGTCAGAGGAAAAGGTCTGTCAGAGGGGTTGTGGAAGTGGCTGTAGACGCACATTGTCCCCTCCCCTCTCTCTACATCTCCCTGCCCTTTCTTTTGTGTGTGTGTGTGTGTGTGTGTGTGTGTGTGTGTGTGTGTGTGTGTGTGTGTGTGTGTGCGTGTGTGTGTGTGTGTGTGTGTGTGTGTTGTGTGAGTGTTTGTGTGACTATTCTCCAGACTCCAGGAAGTAGCTCCAGCTCCAGTCTGGCTGCAAGAGTCTGTCTGCATCCTGGCCTGCATAAATGCGCAGGATCGAGTTTTATTTAACGTTTTTTTAAACCACTATACTTGTCCTTACTTATTTCAAACCCCACTTCACATTAAAAATAACAGATAATTGAATGGTGCATTCAGCTGCATGGGGCAATCTTGTAATCTAGGGTTTCTTAAACTATGGGTCCTCATCCAAATGGGATTGTTGACACTTTATTTATGGGCCATGTATACATACTGGGAACTCTATAGACATTATTTGACATTATAGGATTATAGGTTTCTTCCTTGGCCTATCATACACCCTCAAGTGTTAAATTGGTACAACTTATTAAACCATGGACCCTCATTAAAACTACAATATCTTAATGGAACTTCTAATTGTGCACATTAATACAACCATGGTGCAGGGACAGAGCTGTTGACGTCTGCATAGCTCTGACCCCTTCTCCCAGAATAATAATTTACAAACAGGCTGAAAAATATGATATGATATGATATATGATATCCTTTAAAATGAAATAAATGAGTCAATAGTCAGAGATAGGCCTACTGTTTATATCACGGTATCTCTCCCTTTAATATCTCTGGTTGTACTAGGACATTATGGGCAATGTTGCCAGAACTGCTGTTTTAATGGCTTAATTAGATTTCTTATAAGATTTCTGCATCAATGTAATGAAGTACCTTGACATGTCAGGTATTTAATTTGCTGGATTTGCCAAAAATTGGACATTCTTGTCTGGTAGTTTTGTCAGAAAACTGTCTCATAATGTACACTGATATCACTGTATGAAAGTACTTACATATTATAGTATGTGTTATTGGGACTTTTTCCTGTTAAATAAAAAAAATCTCACATGGTTTGATATGTGAGATGATTTACTTTCTATGAATTTCAATATTTTGTGTAAGATTTTCAATTTTGGTTCCTGCATAAAATGTTTAATTGCCCCAACTATAGTCTGTCATGAAGCCCAGAGCTAATTCAAAAGAGGGCATGCAATGTGGTAAAACAGCGTTATAGCGGCAGAAGGATGATTCATATTCTAGATAGCAGTTCTGGCCTTTACTATAATTTATTGACACAGTCACTGCCTCCAGACAAGGGGTCATGCATATGCAATTAAAGAGGCTTATTCTGTCTGAACCACAGTGCTCAGAATAGGCTGAAGATGGCACACAAGGGTGCTCGTCATTGCTAAGATAAGAACAATAAAAATAAGACAAGTTTAATTAAAAAGATGGAGGAGAGATTTCTTTTCACCACTTGCACATCTGATATCTTGTCAGGAAAGCGCAAAAAAACCCACATTGGTAAATGTCAATGCATAATTAAATTAAATTAAATAAATCCTGGGATGAAAAGTGAGAAGCGGGATGTACTTCTTTTCTCATTTTATTTTGCTGAAAAAAATCTACCAATGTCTCCAGCTGTGGTTCCATCGTAATAAAAGAGAGAGAGAGGTGATGTCTTGTTCATCAAACACGCTGTTGAACCCAAAACCCCAAATTACAATATTAGCTGTAGATTTCCCGACGTTACACTCTTTTTAGCTAACATTTCAGTGAATAAGTTAATGAGTTTTACAGTCAGAAAATTTCGTTTTATTGAACAGTTTCCCACTGAAAGTGAAAATGAGTAAAATACAATCCAGCATCCTGATAAAGAGCTGCTGCCATTAACGGAAAAGCTCATCCCATGAGTCCACAAAGTGAAACATTACGATGTCAAGTTAACAGAATAGCTCCAGAAAATATTGGTCAATGATATTACACCTCAGGGTGCAGGAAGAGACAGATACTATAGCCACAAATCGCAGACATTATCTCAACAGCAGGGGAGGGCGTTAAAAAGAAAAGCAATAGGAAAAAAGATTTCTTTCATCATGGATTAATCGTTTGATCTATAAAATGTCAGAAAAATACCAAAAAACGAAGCCTAATGCAATTTCCAAAGGCCTAAGGGGATCATCAATTTACTTCTTCTGTCAGATTATTCCTCCAAAACCCAAATATGTTAATTTTGTTATCACATTTGACAATATGAGAAGAAAATAATCACAATTGTGAAGCTAGAAATAAGGCTGTTTGTTACTTTAGCAATTAATCGATTATCAAAATAGTTCCTGATTAATTTTCTGTCCACAGGTGAATCCATTTGTCAGGTAACCGTTTCAGCTTTTACACCAAACAGCAGTGAATTGTAGTTTGGAAATGAAATGTACAGTAATACCATCATAATATAAAAGCTGAATGCATATTAAACATACATATATTTATAAGCATAAGGACATTTGTATATTGCAACTATAAGATCGTAGCAATTTTGAGAAAGGAACTTTTAAATGTTCTTCAAAGCCTCTTTTCACTTATTTGTAGGATTAATTTATTCAATTAGCAAAGCACAATCAAAAAGCTTTTCTAACTAAGTGCTGAATGCAAATACATCCTAGATATCCATTAACTAAGTCTGCACATTGTCTATTTAAGAGTGTTATTCCAACATTGACAGCAAAATACTTTATTTCAGAATTATGAATACACACAGTTACAATCTTTCCCTATAAATTACATGATAAATAGAGATAAACTGAAATCTAAAAACTTTTTCCAACAAGGATCCCCAGCTATAACCTTTAAATACAGTACATTTACATCACAAGGAAGATATATCTTTACCTTCAAATGTGAAATTGGCAGTACACTGTTATACAGAAATGACAAAAAGGAATGTAAATGTTTGCCCTAAGGCAGTGGAGGGGTCGCAATATACATCTGCATGGCTGTGAGATTATTCAGAATATAAGAGGACAACTATTTCAGATATGGAGATTATGACTTTTCTACAACCTTTATTGTAAAATTCTGGATGTTTTTTCTTTTTCAAGCCTTGAACCTTTCAACTGAAATAATCTGAGAGGCTACGTCGCTCTTTGAATTATAAAACCTGCAGCTTCTGTCTTTAAAGCAAGATTATGTAATATTTCAATAAAATAATCTTCCTAAGTAATGCGACTTTATTGATGACGTTTTGCTTTTCTTGTGCTACTGTTACATTATATAACACAGCATATCTTTTTGAGACAGAAACTTAATCCAACAGCAACTTGAGTATTTTTTATTACTTCAGTAACTCTTCCAACGATTCATTTTTGATTTATCGGTTTTGATACTTTCAAACTCTACAACTCTACACATGCATATTTAAAAAAGATCTTTTTCACCCCTACATACCTCATCATACATTTATGTACTTGTTAAAAATTATTATGTAGCAAACCATCACAAGCAATTATAAAATGCTTTAACGTAGCTGGCTGAGAGAGGCATGAATATACCAAAACCTTATATCAGAGGCATCTCTGAGGACTTTTCCTTCTCTCCTTATAGAATAAAATAGTGTTTTATTCATCTCTCCACTTTCACTCAAGAACATTTCATTGCCTCGTGTTTGTGTGTGAGGTTTTCTCTTATTCCAGAGGTCTATTAGCAGTTGTTTGATAAAAGTTTGTACCTAGTGGAGGACGCTGCATAGAACAGGTCATTTTACATTCACATTTCTTAAATCTGGTTTTTGTTCAGGGATTTAATTTGTGACATTTTACAAAAGTAGCTGGAGGCCTCAATGACCCAGTTCTCTTTATAGGCCTTTAATGTGAAACAATGTTGAAGATCTGCATACGTGTAATTGGTCTATATATAAGAATGCCAAGGCCAAATGGATGGAACAAGATTATCAAATTTAATGCTGAGATTGAATTTAAATGTGGTCTGGATGTTTGTGGATTCCATGAAGAATGATATCAGTGTTTTTGGTGATCTATCAAATATTCCCCTGACTTCTCTATCATGCCAAAATATCTACTTGTACAAAAGAAACATCAAAATGTACTTGGTAGATGTACTGAGCACATTCATGATCCCCAGAGGAAAACACTTTTTCCGTTTTTCTTCTCTTCTACAAGCTCTCCCCCTCATCAACCTAATGTCACACAGCGCCATTATTTGTCAAGCTTTACAAATAGTAACGTTTATAGTGTGTTCAGTTTTTGGGAATACTTTTATTTTAATGATGTTACATTCAAGGTTTTAAAACTTTCATGCGAAATGCTATTATAAGCATGCTAACATGCTCACAATGACAACCGTGTATAATGTTTACATTGTTCATCCTCTTAGTTTAGCGTGTTAGCATGCTAACATTAGCACTAAACACGAAGTACAACTGAGGTTGATGGGGAAATCAAAGGTTTTGCAGATATTTTGATGATAGCACTAAATGAAAATGAATTCAGCCTTATGGGGAAATGAATGTCAATCCAATAGTTGTTGGGATATCTAATTCAAAACTACAAATTTCAACCTGATAATGGCGCTAAAAGAAAAGCCAGGGGATCACCAAAAGCTTACAGCTTCTCGGAACCCGTAAAAAGAAAATCCATCGAGGAGGTGTTGATTTCACAAGATAAGTGATGACTTTGACCTGCTGGTGGACCTATATGTAAAGACTGCGGGACACCAAAGTCAGTAGGTTTAATCCTCTGGGGACCATGAATGTCTGTACAAGATGTCGAGGCAAATCATCCAACAGACCTCGTCATCCATAAAGCTACATTGCTAGCATGACAAAAAAAACATTTACATTATCTCCAAGCTCAGCTTCTAAATTGTAATATGTTAAGCAGCTTCATGTTGAAAGGTCAACGACTGGTGACCCAGAAAGAATTTGAGTAAAGTAACTCAACAACTAAACATGTAAATGAATGTAAAATGAGGAAGTATTCAGTATATACTTCAGCTTCAGTATATTTGACTTTAATATTGCACAAATTTTGCGTTTCTTTCCAAATCTCCAGGGACAAGTTAATAAATGGATTTGCTCTGTCCAAATGATGTTTGAATAATGTTTTATCAGAACAGCTGTTGCAACAGCATATGAGAGGCTGCAGCTTAGTTGCATAATAATACTCTAACACGAAGCCTCCATTAATAATTCTTGGCTTTCTGTCATTCCATATATACAACTTTGTCCCTTTCTACAAACTCTTGTGTTGTCACGTCCACAGGCAGGTTATGAGAAAGATACATTAGTCGTAACGTTTTGACTGATATAGTTTGGAGTTCAAATGGATGTTGGATAAGCCTGCCAGGTCTTTTAGTAAAATATACACTAAAGAATTGTATTGAATCAGCATCTAATTTTAGCTGGTATCTTTTATAATAACATCTCTGGTATATGACTTTTAAAGTGTTTCCTAAGGTAAGGTGAGCCGATATTGTTCGCTTTCTGTAACTCATGACTACTATGACTTGCTGTGGAGTACAACGCTGTCTCTTCTTTATATCTCTTTGTGCATTTTCCATTGACGGTCCATCGAGACTGAAGATCAGCTGAAGATCTGTAGGAAGGAATGAGAGGTGTTTTCTGTGTTTATGTTTTATATTTATATTTGGGTGCTGTTGTCATGCAGTGAACAAGCTTCCCCCCCTGACTGTGACCTAATCCTAAAACCTAACGACCTTCAAGTGTAACCGTGGTAATCTGTCATATTAATGAGCTCCGTGTCACTAGGGGCAACCAGTACTTAGTACAGAGCCACTTCAGCAAACTGGTCTCCAGTGCCCTACTTTTTACACTCCTGATGCTGATCTGGGTATGACCTCTGCCTCCTGAGCCTACACAATCTCATCTAGACCTTGAGGAAAATGTACCAGCCTGTAAAAAAAAAACAACAACTACCCATCCCAGAATCCCCTGCCCCATCCGTCTCCCTGCTGTCACCTGAAACAGGAGCCCATGGTAAGGTGACCCCCCACAGGCCATGTCACTTTGTGAAAACCTCCCCTCAACCATCTGGCACTGGGATAATGAAGCACGATGCAGGTGAGCGTTGGTGCAGAGAGAGAAAGAGTCTAGATAATTTGTCCTCGAGCATGCAGCCTCACTGTAACCTACCGACGACCCCTTGTTGAAAATGGGCCATTCTTTGCATCCATTATATTGTCCTTGAGAATGAGAAATTTCAGGCATGACAATCAATACAATAGAGACGAAAGGAATGAAATTCTCTTCGGAAGTGGGAGCTGCAGCGACACAGTGGGTACCATTGTGCCATAAACTTTTCCCCCCAAAATGGTTTCATGCCTCCGTAGCTGCTGCCTCTGCAGCTATGACCACAACAGGCAACAATGAGACATGAGAAACGCACACACTGTTAAAGTTGATTGATATTCTATGATGCAGATATAAACAGCATGTGACTGCTGGGTTTTTTAGATTTTTCTTTTGTGTCGTGTTCTGTGTATAGTTAAGAAAGCGCTGGAGCTGAAATGTGCCATGGAAGCATGTCAATATCTTCCAGATAATGAAACAGAACTGAGATTTCTCCATCCCACAACCGCCCTGGTTGGGAAGCACTACTGCAGACAGGTAGGACAAATAAAAAACGAAATAATTTCTGCTACTCACAATTACTTTTCCTTTTTTTATTGTAAAATATAAGACAGTTTTACTTCTTCAAGCCTCTAAAAACCTTTTAAAAAGAAACAATCTGTGATGGGAACATCACTCTGGTTGAACTGCATGCAATTTAAAGACAAGGAGTCACAAAGAGATATTACATTGCTTTACATTTCAAGAAACTTCTCTCCTGTTTTGTCGAGCGTCAGATGAGACGATCAATACCAATATTTGATAAAACCAGGAATGGTAACTCAGCTAGCAGTCGGTACCGCATTATGTGCCTGACATAATCTGTGTCAATGCAACAATCTGTATAATCTTCATGTGTAATCGGATATATTCCCTGAATGCTACAGTATTTCACTTTGCTGAATAACCACGTGACAATTTGTTTGCTTTAATTTCACATTTTTATTTAAAGTCCTATCTCCAAAGAAATATCCCCACAAAATGACAGCTGTTGTCATATTATATGTAATAATATAAAGCCAGTTTCCCACCTGGGAAGAATCAAAGTTTAGTACCACCGTTTTTCTTTCATTAGTAGTAATCGTTTAGTACTACTACCATTTACATTTTTTGGGGGGCTGAATATATAAAAAACATGAAAATAAATAATTTAATACAAAGTCTCCAGTCAAACATGCAAAAAAAGTGACAAATCAAATAGCCAACTGTAACTATGCACAATAAGACAGGATGTTTAATAACGTGTCCTAGTTTAAGTTGTTGGGTTACCATCAGGAAAAACTAAATGGAAACGACAAAGACAAGGTAAAGTCAAATAAACGGGCTGGAAGCAACAATGAACATGAACCAGCGTGATGTGGACCGCTAATATTATCTAGGGACTGAAATGAAGCATTAATTATACTGTAATTCAATGTGGGTTGATGGAGGTGGCCAGCAAGTAACACTGGTGGACTCAAATCTGAAAGCCATGCATGTTACAAGAAAACAGAGGACTTTCTGTTGGTGATCACTTTCTCTGACCCTTTAAAAAAAAGTGTATTTTACAAACAAAAATCTTTTATACAAACCCACTGTATCCAGGGAACAATGTTGGTCAAAACAACGCTTATTTATGAGATACTTAAAACTCAACATTATATAAGTTGTTTATAAATGTATGTTGTACGTCTTCCAAGTCTTGAATATGAAGTTGGTATGTTTCCTTCGCATTTAGTGCAGGCGGGTAAAATGAACCAGAGCAGTGAAACACTTAGGTTCACGTGTTTTGATTGACCTTTTCTTTATAAGCAAGGGAAAAATGTTGGATTATCCATCGCCAGTGTCCTGAGCTCCTCACAATAACAGAACGTTTCACAGAAGAGATGTAACTCGGCATGTGCTGCGGAACCAGGTGAAGCTGCTCAGGTGTTAAATAGATATTCCCTACAGGACTGACTGTACATAAGTGGGCGCTACTGTGAAAACTGTTAACCAGAAGAGATGCAGATTCACAGTGTAGAAGCAGAGGAATTATTATGGTATGAGGAAAAGAAAGAGGTTGTGCTGCATAAAAAGAAACACCAGTCTGTACAAGGTCGAGGCACTTTCAAAGCAGCGTGCACATACTATAAAGGGCAATGCGCGCACACCCACCCAAACACACACACCGTCAGTCTTTTCTTTTTTTCCTATACTGAACGGGGATGAAGACACACGCAAGTCTGCTGCAGCAGGTGTTTCAGCCAGAGTCCATGCTGAACAGCTCGATGCCATGCGGGCTCCAGTGGAGGCCGACTCCAGAGTTGAAGATCAGGGACCAGACGTAGGGGATGAAGAAGTCTTCCGGCTGGTCTTCCTCCACGTACTTAAACTTGAGCTCCGGAAACTTCTATTTCACACAAAAAGAGAAGAGATACAAAGAAAATTAGTTGCGAAAAAAAGTAGGACGCACAACCGAGATAGTCCAGTGTTTCGTTCAGTACAATTGAGGAAATTTAATAAAGAAACATTTGGAATATACAAAATGCAGGGAAACCCATCTGCATTAATATGTTTTCCTGCCGTTGCTGGAAACATCACATCACGTCGTGTTCATGCTATCAAGAAGAGATAAAAAGAAAAAAGAAACTCCTCAGCATTGGAGTGTAATACTAAAGCTCAAGGACTTCAAACGTACACAAATCAGCTGCATATATATTCCTGAATAGCTGCAGATCAGTGATAGCTCTGTGAATGGTACTCATGATGAGTCTATCTGCTAAAGCAAAACATTAAATAAGCACCTGCTCCACTTGAACATGGTGACAAACATTGTATCTTCTCTTGAACCATTGCCAGATAAAAAGGTAAATTGGCCCATTCACTTTAACCATCTACCAGGATTGTGTACTTGCACATATTTGATTGGCGACTACCCGTGGACGACGTTGCATTGAGTTGTGACAGAAGTTGAGCAGGGTTTGACTTTTGGTGCTGGACAACCCCGTATTGTTTTTATGTAATTCCTGCAGAATCTCTTTGAAATCTCTTGGAACCACCTCCTGCTCAACGCGGGGAAGACCAGGGAGCTGGTGGTGGACTTCAGGAGGCACCATCACCAGTGAACGTCCTGGGTACGGACATTGAGATTGTAAAATCTTACAAGTACCTGGTCAATAAACTGGACTGGTCAGATAACTCTGCTGCTCTGTTCAAGAAGGGACAGAGCAGCTTTATCTGCTAAGGAGACTGAGGTCATTTGGAGTGCAGGGGGAACTCCTTAAGACCTTCTTTGATACTGTGGTGGCATCAGCTATTTTTGATGGAGTAGTCTGCTGGGGCAGCAGCATCTCTGCTGACAGGAAGAGACTGAACAGACTGGTGAAGAAGGCCAGCTCTGTCCTTGGGAGCCTGCTGGACACTGTGGAGGTGGTGGGAGACAGGAGAATCACAGCCAAGCTGTCATCTCTACTGGGCAACATGTCCCACCCCCTCCAGGACACTTTGTCCGCACTGTGCAGCTCCTTCAGTGACAGGCTGCTTCACCCGCAGTGTCTCACGGAGAGATACCGTAGGTCCTTTCTTCCTGCAGCGGTCAGACTTTATAATCATCACGACCCCTGGTACACCACCACACCAAGAAAAGTCTATTCCAACACTGTGTCCAATTATCAATGCCTGTGCAATATTCTCTTTTTATAACTTTTGCAATTACACTGTCATGTACTGTACTTATATTATATTACTGTTACTGTATTTTTACTCTAATCTAACTCTCTTTGCTGTAACAATGTAAATTTCCCCATTGTGGGACAATTAAAGATTTCTGATTCTGATTCTGAAATGAAGCTTTTCACACAGTGCTATTGTTGTTCTAAACACGGCTCGAGACGTCAACACCACCAAGAAACTGCCTTCCACCATATTGGAAAGTGCTGATGAAAGACATTTGTAAAGTGCTGTGACCAACGCAGTGACATATCTGCTGCTATACAGAAAAGTTAACTTGTTCAGGCCTCTCAAGAATCACTCTTCATCAGGTACAGTAGCCGGCTGGCAGATGTAATTCCATCTGTCTGTCACGTACAATTGCTTACAGCTGCCTGCGGGACAGGTATCACTCTGTGGTCCGACCACTGACCTCTTGGAGGGCTGACTAATGTGCTAACGTCACCTCAAGATCCCGGCACGCGACTGGATATCGACAGCTACAGTGCGACTGTCACTCATGAAACTACCAAAATAAACCTTAATACACAACAAGTAAATACATCAAGAACAAGCAAAAGACAATTTAATAAACTGAAACCAAACATAGTGGTGTAACTTTACAGTCTGTCAGCCATCATGACCTTATTGTTTAGACCCGTGGAGAAGTGCTGAGTAACCTGATTACTTGGTAATAGCCATTTGACTCTCCACGCTGCAGCTTGTCATGACATGGCTTGTTAATGGACAAAACACTCACTGAGCCAGACAGGGAGAGGTCATCAAGTTCATACTGCAGGGCTTCAGTGTTGATTATGTCCGAGGCTAATCCAGCGGGAACAAAGAGACAACAAACATGTGTCAATGTGGACTGTACCATGTTGTGCATACATATTATGTTGTATATGAACTTTAGAGCTGAAACGATCGGTCGATTACACACAGTTCCAGCTTCTCAAATTGGGCAGACTTAATTGTTTGTTATGTCCTCTATGATAGTAAATTAAACAGCTTTAGGTGTTGGGCTGCTGGTCACACAAAACAAACAGTTTAAATAACACTTGGGCTCTAGGGAACTGTGATAGACTCGATATAAGGTCATTCGATAATTTTGCCTATAAATTGTATAATAAGAATATAGTGGGAAATGGCCATTTTTAATTCAAGAACAAAAAGCCAAAGGTCACCTCTTCTTAATGTCTCTTTTTATTCGACAAACAGTCCAAAACCCCAAAGATTTTCAGTTTACAATTATACAAAATGGCAGAAAATCCTCACATTAGAGGCCAGACGAATTAACAATTTTGCTCGAAAAGCAAATACCGCGATTGATTGACTGATCATTGCAGCTCTATTTGACACAATCTACTTTTTTTGTTTTGAAAGATATAGAGCTCTTCTCTGAAGGGTCTGCATAAGAAATACAGGATGTTCATGTCCTTTTCCAAACCTACTTGAAGCCAACACAAACCCCCCTAACAGCAGGTAGGCAGCAAAATAAGAGCATCAATAATAAAAGGGTACCTCATTATATCCTCCCGTCTACACGCATGTACAGTAATCAGTCGGCGCTGACAGACAGATGCTGAGGCCCTTTATGTGGCGGTCCCAGTCCGGTCTATTGAGTCCTGGCTGGCTCTATTCACAGCCTCACTATCGGTATCATAATGACACAGACAGAGGGACTACGGGGTCACAGGCCATATGCCAGGCTGAGGCTGCTGAGGCCAGACCACACACACCATCGCCATTGTGATGGCTAGACACAATGCAGGAGCTGTATTATCTGGATGGTATTTGTGTGTAGGTGACTGTCTCGTAGGCAAGCTTACCAACTCATCAAATGTTTATATGGCACTGATGGTGACAGTTCCTCAACCCGGGCTAGCACAGATGTTGTATAGTATAGTAATATATTAATTTTCAGAATTTTATATTTATCCAGTTTGTTGACTGCATCACAAAAAAAAACTAAAACAGGAGGCAGTTGAGCCGATTAATGTCCTGCCATAATCATCTCGATAAAACATAAATACTTATGCTAATTACATCATTAAGATAATTAAAGCATGAAATCAAGAAAGACTGCTACGTCAACAAACACATGTGTGGTATTAACATTTTTGTATTTTAAAGCGTTAAGGAATCAAAAGTTTCCCTCATTATTTTTGGAAATATATGAAAACATGCACTACGCAGATCATCTATTTACGGAACATGTGGTGTAAGCAGTAACACAACTATAGAAAGACATAGAGCCACTGTGGCGATGGAAGCAGCAGGACATCAAAATAATAATATTTCAGGCTTTATGTTCTTTCAAATCAAGACTGGATTACAACTGAATAGGAGGAACACTTCATCATGGCAGGAACAAGTGAAACAAATCAGAGCTCGACTATAAGCACACAAATGATCTTTTCTCAGCCACTGCTGTGTATAAAGCGACTGAGTTCTAGAAAAGCGCTATAGATATTAAATTTATTATTATTATTATTATTATTATTATTATTATTATTATTATTATACTAGAATGCTTTGTGCCTTTGCATTAGCAAACATGCACTCTGAAAAATGTGTCCTAAAAATACCAGCACTTCATACAAACATTTACTACTGAATACTATTTTGCTAAAGCTTAAGAAAACTGCAAACAAAAGACCAAAATGCTGCTAAAGCTGGACCATAAAGCTATTGATGATGTTTTCTTACAGGAGAAGATTGATACCTGTACGTTGAGTATGAAGCTACAGCCGGCGGCCAGTTAGCTTAGCTTAGCATAAAGACTGGAGACGAGGGGGAAACAGCGTGGCTCTGTCCAAAAGGTAACAAAATCTTCCTAGCAGCTCAATTTATTAACTATATCACGTCTCCCAGTTTATCAAAAGGTACCACATAAACCCTTTAAAATCACAAATTGTTGTTTATACATGGTTTTATGTACAACCAGAACCAGACTACCGGTTTCCCAGTGTCTCCAGGGTAAGCTAAGCGGCGCTAAGCAATGCCACCTTGATATTACCGTACCGATGTGAGAGGGATGTTGATCTTTTCATCTAACTCTAAGCAAAAAAAATAAGCATATTTCCCAAAACGTCAATTGATTTAACGATAAAAGGTGTCAGTGTGGGTCAGTAAAGCAGGCAGTGCATAACATCCCCAGCTGTCAAGAGACTGAAAGGTAAGTGAAAATGATGCACCCTGTGCCTCTAAAACACACATCTTGTATCCAAATGAGAGTTCAACAAAGTGCTGACTGGGGAAGAAATTATGAAGGGCAGTATTATACAGTCGTCCCAGGCACACACCAGAACATTTTCACTAGATACTGAGCACAAAATGAGGGGAAACAAAGATAATTTAATCACAATGGCCAACATTTTTCCTCCTACTTCTATATTGGACAGATCCACAAAGGGATTTGGTGCAACTGGAAGTCTTGGATATCACTAAATGCCTCACGGAATCAAATCAGAGCATCTATCATCTTTAATATTATCTCTGTCCCTTATTCTGTCTATGGCTTCCTCTCTGTACATATCTGCTCTGGCTCCGTAGCCTTCTCTCCCTCCTCCCCTCCTTTGTTTTGTTCTGTCTGGCAGCTGTCTGGACCCACTTGGCCCGGGCTCATATCAGTTAGTTATGGGTCCTGGTGGGTCAGGCACTCGCCCCTGAACACAGACTGACTGGCTGGCCTCATATCTTCACTCAGGACTCTGTGTTCCCTTCCCGCCTCTGCGCTGTCAGAGCTCGGTCAGACAGAGAAGAATGCGGCTAGGGAGCAAATATGAACACGAACGAACACACACACACAGACACACACACACACAGGTTATATTTCAAAATGAGAAATATTAACACTCTGGATTTCAGGCCGTTTCATACGGTGGGGATACAGAAAGTCTACCCTAATATTTTCAGATAGGTTTGTTAAAACTGCATTGTCCTAATTTTCTGTCATTGAAATATTTACAATATATATAAGAATATATATAATACAGTATTATATAATATAATCCAACATAGTGGCGTGGAAAAATCCGCAGGTTCCAGCTTCTCAAATGAGAAAATGTTGCTTTTCTCGGTTTTCTAAGAATGTAAAATTGTGTTACTATGAGTTCTGAATGGTTGGCCCACCACTTTGGCCCAGACTTTAATATGTCAACAATTATAGGATTGATTGCCATGAAATTTGGTTCATGTCCCGTTCACAACGATTTGTAATGATGTGGTGATCCTCTGACTTTTCCTCTTACGCCATCACCGGGTTCAAATGTGTCCAATACTTTGGTTTATGAGAGAAAATACTTTAAAAACTAGAGACATTTATTTCAGCTCAGCTGTACTTTGTGTTAAATGCCATTAAGATAAAGTTAATTCTAAACATTGTAACTCAGAATGATAGCATTGTCATTGTGCGCATGTGAGCATGCTGACATTTAGCTCAAACCACAGAGCTGCTAGCATGGCTGTAGACTCTTAGGCTTGTTAACATTTTATTTTTTAAAACATTTTATAGACAAAAGATTAATTGGTTTGTATTTAAATAGTTGCAGCACTAATGTGATGAAATGTTAATGCAACAACTGAACAACATTCTGAAATCATGCGCAAGTATTGAGGATAGATAGGAGCAAAGTTTATGGTGAAACAAGCAACAAGCCAGTAACTAATTCTACAGTCACCACATTGTTATTACTACAGGAAGCTGTTCACCCTCATTGTTGTGTCAGAGGTTTGGTAAACCCAGGACTAAAGATCAGGTATTAAGACAGGTTGGATTACACACCCAATTTTCTGAAGTGACTCCATTGTTCTGACTTCAGAGTGAAAAAATGCGTATACCCTGTCTCGTCGATGTGTGGGAAAGTAGCGCTGACCAGCCATCAGACCTACAAAGGGCCAGGTACAGAGCAACAGCTGGTAAGCCCCCACCCCCCTCCGTCTCGTCCTGAGGAGCCAGAGAGTCTGTAGGCTATCACTGCTCAATAAGGCAGATTTCAGCTGGTCAGGCTAAACAACACATTCCACAGGCACTGCCCATGAGAGCCACTCAGCCTCACACACCCTGAAACAACACACACATACACAAAGAATGAGAGAGAGGCGGTTGAGTGACGAGGCGCTGAGGGTCATCTCTGGGGTATTAACCACCTTCTTTATAACCTTTTCTTTCAGTTGGGACCTCATTTGCATGTCTATGTATTTGTGTAAATGCTTTAAGATCCTTTAAGTAAATAGACTTTGTTTGTCGTCTAGTCCTTAGTCTCTCAACTAAAATAACATGGTTCTGTCAGTAACATCTGAAGAAAACTATTTACTTTACAACTGCCAGATCTTCCCAACAAACGGATTACCAGGCAGCAAAGAGTCGTGTTCACACTAAGGGGGATAAATGTGAAAATGCGTAAATGACTTGCGTCTGCACTAGAACTTACGGGTCCGATCTGATCTTCCGATCTTGACACATAACGACACTGGCCATCATCTGGTGAAGTGTGGGCCTTTCTGCATAGTTTTGATTCTTTTGTCAGACAACTAAAAGGTTAAGTAGTTTGTTCTAACACCATGAATGTTACCCTTTGACGGAAGCTCAGAGCACGTCCACAGTAAGGCGGCTCATTTTGTAAACGTGTCTTTTCCTCTCCATTTCGGCCCCATGTTCGGACGAAAATTACGTTTTTGTATAAACCTTAAAATGCTGACTTGGCTATTATCTGTGTACAGGGGGAACAGGGCTTTTGCAAAAACAATGCCGTAAACTGCACAGCGAGTGCCAGGGGTCATGTGGCAGTGAAGTTAAGAAGGATTTTCTGTCACCTCTAACTTCCTTTGTGATTGATCATTTTTAAATGTCAATACAGCCGAGTACACAGTACAGCTGTTGTCGTTGACCTGCATGGCTTCATCATGGCAGGAGCTTGAGAAGGACTGCTGTTAGCAGGTAGTAATTATGAGCAGCTGTTTTGTCTCTATTTGAAACATGATCTATTGTCTGACACAAAAGAATATATACATGTTAATGACAGAAACTATAATTTGTCTGTATTAAAAGACAGTATAGGTGATCACAGAGCTCAGGCTGTGTACAGCTGCCTCGTCACAGTCGACTGTGTGACGGCAAAGTTAAGACAACTTTATTGTCTGTAACTTTCTTTGCGATTGCCCATTTCAAATGTCGATATACGATACAGCACTTAAATTGTCTTCAACCTGTATTCAAGTCATTTTAAAACATAGGGATTTGGTCTATTTTTTAGTCCAAGAAGAGATTTTGCCATTTTTATCTTTCACTGTGGACAGAGGTAGATAATAATCGTTTTGACATGAAATGGTTTTAAATTGTAGACGGCCTGATAGAGATGTCTAAGTTATGTTGCATACTTGCCTGAATATGTTGGAATGATGTCGTTGCGTAAACTTATAAATGTGTTGACAGAATACTATCGTGTATGGACTTCATGTTTTTCATTTGAATAATTTTAGATATATTTATATTTAAGTATATGCATGCGTCCACGCTACAACGCAACACTGGCATTTTCAGACTTCTCTACTCTAAAGAATGTTCTCAGAAAGCTCTGCTTTTGGTTGTGGAGAACAGAAAGCCAAAACAGAGAGAAAGTTTCTTGAGCCAGCTTATTGTTGACATGGCTACAACTTCAGGAATTCAAATTTCAACACAGCAGATTAACCTTTTGTTAATACAACATTCATTAACATGCACTGTGCTCCTATTCAAACGGGAAAGTGACCTCAGGATAGAATACATTCATAAATAAACACAACAGGATAACATGCCTTTTGTTTTAGGGAGGAACAAACATCCTTACATGTCTTTCTTGTCAGCCCTCTCCAAACACAAACACAGCTGATTGAGACACCAATACTACTTCTCAGAGCTTTTACTGAGTAATTACCAACTTATGGATGATTCCACACGACATTAATACAACCTATGGATTTTCGTGTTGGGAGCTGGATAGCAGAATGAGCTCAGAAGATGAAGGGAAGCAAGAAGTAGAGAGACAGCTGTTTGTTTGAGCATTGGTACCATCAGGCGGCGGCGACTTCTGCCTGAGGAGACATTGCCCTGATATACTCTTCGCTTCATGTCACCCTGTAGAGCTGAAAAGCACTCAGGTGGTGGAGAGTCAACGTGAACAACACTTTTTTTTTTTAAAGAACCAAAAACTGGTACATATGGCTGCACACTCATCGACACACAGATACGTCGCAGACGCACAAATCCAAAGGAGATGATCCCCTTTAAGTCCCTTCTTATAACGGAGAGCCTTTCCCGATCTGACTTGAGTTTTAAGTTCCTTTGAACTGTCTTTGAATTATTTTACAAATGCTTTTCTTTTTCTATTCTTACTTCTTTCTACACTATATTTGTTTTTCTACACCAAATAGTTTTATCTGTTTTCTTTTAAACCTGATGATTTATGACTTTATATTTTGCCGCCACTGTGAAGCATTTTGAAACTTGGCTTTTGAAAAGTGCTCTATCAATATAGATTATTACTACTCACACACCACATACACACGTATTCCAGCTACAGCTGACAGCACGAGTATGTGCTACAGGTAAAGCCCCCTCGCTGAAGGACACGGCAGGGTTATCCACATGGCTCCATGTGTAATTCTATGGCTCTTTGGTCGATCGCTACATTAGCGCTCCAAGGAGCCGAAGGAGAGTGAGACACAGAAAGACAGAGAGAGCACGTTGACTCGTGGCCACGCACCATCCCTCTTCCACATCGGCTAGTGAGACAAATGCCTTGCAGCCAGCCGCCAAGTATAGAACATGAAACACATGATGAAACATGCAATTAAGAGCTTCTGTGCTGGTGAGGAGCTGAGTGGGGAGACCGCTGGTTACATATTTCCTCACTGAGTAATGGAGGAGCACTGAGAAGGGCGGGGGGTTAGCGAACCCGCCAGGAGTGTTGAGAGTGTTGGGTAACGAGGCGCAGTGGCAGATTTATGCCCCCCACGACCTACCCCATTCTGATGTGCCCATGACAAAGTGCACCCCATCTCCTTGAAATGCCATTTCATGTCCGCATGTAGCAGTCCAACGGATGGGCATTAATGCTAATGAGAATTGGGCTCAAGCCTTTTTGTCCCACATTCCAATAGCTCTTTGCATCTTTCTCTCGCCCCAGTCCATATGTCTCTCCCATACCTCTCGCTCTCTCTCACCTGTCCAGACAAACTAATTCCCTTTCCCTCACCTCCCCATCACCAATTCAAGCATAACTCGCAGCCCTTGACAACACATTGCAATCTCTACACATTCACCTTGATGTCCAATATGTGTCACTTCTTTTTTCTTCAGCCAGTCTTTTTTCATATTTCATTGTTCCTCATCTCCATGCTCTCCCATTTCATTTGCCCCCCTGCTGTGTGTGTGTCTGTGTGTGTGTGTGTGTGTGTGTGTGTGTGTGTGTGTGTGTGTGTGTGTGTGTGTGTGTGTGAGAGAGATTTACCTTCAGTCTGTCTGTGGGCAGGGCCTGGGCTCCTTTTATAATGACTTCCTGCACCCTCTCAACTGACAGGTCACTTCCAGCCTGCTCCAGACGCAGACTGAAGAAGCCGATCACCTGAAAGGTCACACAAGAGGAAACAGCCAATCACAAAACAGAACTAAAATTTGCCAAAAATACATTTGGTTGTCCAAAGGTAACAACATCTACCTACCAACACCTCTAAAGGTCACTAGTTAACACTTCATATCTTCTTTGTTTAATTTAATCCTAGAAATAAACCTACTTAAAACTACAACTAGTTTTAGGACACCTGATGTTATGATGGATACATTGGTATTAGCGTTTATGTTGCTTCATATGTAAAACAGAGCAGTAAACTGCAGAACCAAATGTTTATGCATAGCTGACAGAATTTGTGCTCAATTGGAAGCTTTATTTGATTTTGTATTTTCAAAGACATTTTCCATTTAAAATGAACAATTTTCTTATATTAACAATCAAAAGAAATCTAAATCTAAATCTAAATCTTTCACCATTAAACCCTGTTCCTGTTTCCTAACACACAGGATCTCATGCCATCTTGATCTCATTGAGGTTTAATATCAACTCCCAGTTCTGTCATGAAGCTCTTTCACTCTTTCTATTCCCGCTGTTCGGAGCTGTCACATTGATGTTGCAGCAGCCACACCCTATATGATGACACTGGGTGCAATATGAAGATCCAAGTTAGAACAAAGTGTCATTGTGCTATATGTAGGAGGCTTCAATCTGTAAACAGTAACGCTGGTTCACACTCCTAATGTTGTTAACTTTACATGTTGACAGGAAAACAATCTAGCTGCTTGATACGAGTCAACATTTAGCTGCTTTTGCATCAACAGCCAACAAGATGTATCCATGTGCTGTCATGTTTCCTAGCAACAGTTGGTCTGAAAATGCGTCTATACTACGCAGGGATACGGAGCTATATATATAGTATAATTTATATGACAATACTGATTGAGATGATCTTTGCAAATAAATGGATAAAACTGCATGAATTCTGCTTTAAGTGAGTGAAAACCCTCTAAACCAAATTCAAAATGCTATGAACATACGATGGGCTAATATGCCTGAAGGCTACATACTCCGAAAGTACAAACATATAGTGTTTCAGATTGTAGAGTCACCATAGGGTGAGAGCATGTTTCATCCCACTTAAAATGAACACTTCACTGCAGCTCAAATTATCTGATGCCTTCTGGGTTTAAGCCCAAACAAGAGATCAAGGAAACTGTATTTTGCATTTCCACTGCTGTGCTGGCTTCTTCCCCTGAGAAATGTTTGATATTTGATCATTAAAAAACTCTAGGTATTACTGATTCTTTTTAATGCTCCTTTTTTTGTCAAACCAACAGTGAAAAACACATCTACAGGCAATGTTTTCTCTGTGATTGCTTTAGAGAATTCAAACACACATGGGCCTACATGAGCACTTTATGTGTGTGCGTGTGTGTGTGTGTGTGTGTGTGTGTGTGTGTGTGTGTGTGTGTGTGTGTGTGTTTGTGCCTGTCTATCTAATACTAATCTCTTCATTAACTCTGAAGGCCTCCCATATGGGGTTAATTTAGAGGAGCAAAAAAGCAACCTCTCATCCTGAATCTCATGCTCACACACTCATGCACACGGATTTGCCAGCGCAGTGAAGGCTTCATAGAATAGCCTTAGGGAGACTGACTTAACTGAGGGATTCGAGATAGCATGCTTCCCTCATACTTATGGATAACAGCAAAACCCATGGCTATGTATGCAGCAACCCCCATCCCTCACACATACATGATCATACACACCAAAGCTTCCTTTCCTTCTCTATATGACAACTATGAATGACAGCTTTCTTTCACACTGTTTCTTCCCCCTCCCCAACACTCAATGAATATTTGACACATTGCCTCTCGACACAAGGGGACTGATTAATTCATCAATACTACTTAAGCTCACAGGGTTCAGTGTGCTGTACAGCCCAACTGCACACCATGTTAACGATGCAGTTCGCATATGTTCCAGCGCTGCTTGGCTTTTTGAAACTTTCCCTGCAGACTGAGAGGACATTCAGGGAAAATCTGTATAACCTTGATCTATGGAATAATTACCACAAATCAGCCATGAGGTAAAATCGCTCCCAGGCTCAAGCTTCTTCTAATTCACTTCTGATACTTGTGTAAAAAAACTTGGACTGACCGTGTCCAGGTTCTGCATGATGTCCTGGAAGGATGGGTGCGTCCTGAACTGCTCAAAGAGCTCCCTCTTGTAGAGCAGCGCGTACACCAGGTTGGGGTTGTGGTGTAGAGAGTTGCATAAGCAAGAGTTGATGATTTCCAGCATCATGCGGATCACCTCCTCAATCACATTCAGGTCCTGGGCCTGGGGGGAGAGGGAGGATGTAAAGGTTAATTGGTTTCCTACTACACTGGTTTCACTTATTATGGTCTTTTTAAATGATTGCTTCCTGATAGATTGACCAGCAGGGGGGAACGGAGAGGGGGAAGAAATGGCAGAAGGAGGGAGAGAAGGATGAAAGTTGACAGACAAGGTCTTAGGTGGGGGGCAGATAGGTGACCTTGTGAGCCACAGATCAGGTCATGTCAAAGTAGGTTTCCTCTTTGGGTGAAGTCAACCATCGGTAAGTGACAGGTGACAGTATGGGAGGAGAAAGGTGATGAAACTATGGAGAGACAGGCGGAGGACGTTGAGTGGCTGACGTGATGAGTTATTTACAAAGTTCTTCAAACCAATACAATTCAAAAATACAGATATCAAGCAGAGAAAACAACCGATCACAAGCTGAGTGCTGAGTGCGTAGTGTGTTCTCAAGAAAAGATTGCTGGAAATAATTTACTTTCATTTTTTTTTAATTCAACAAGCAATTTGTTGTATTTTAGCAGAATACTCAAAGCAGAACAGGTGAACTTTAATATCTGTTTATTTATTGCAAGTAATATCTTTTGCGGTATTCAATAAAGTTATATATACTTATATTTTCCTATCATGTAGCCCTTGTGTCTGTCCAAATATGTACAGTATATCTCAAAAGTGAGTACACCCTTTAGATTTTTGCAAATATTCTGTTATATCCTTTCAGGGGATAACATTATCCTACTGAAACTTTGATATAACTTAAAGTAGTCAGTGTGCTGCTTGAATAACAGTATAGATTTATTGTCCTTTGAAAATTACTCAGTACACAGCTGTTAATGTCTAAACAGCTGGCAACAAAAGTGAGTACACCCCATAGTGAACATGTCTAAATTGTGCCCAAAGTGTCAATATTTTGTGTGACCACCATTGTTATCTAGCACTGCTTTAACCCTCCTGGGCATGGAATTCACCAGAGCTGCACAGGTTGCTTCTGGAATCTTCTTCCACTCCTCCACGACGACATCACGGAGCGCACGGATGTTGGACACCTTGCACTCCTCCACCTTCCTCTTGAGGATGCCCCACATGTGCTCAATTGGGTTTAGGTCTGGAGACATACTTGGCCAGTCCATCACCTTAACCTTCAGCTTCTTCAGCAAGGCCGTTGTCATCTTGGAGGTGTGTTTAGGGTCATTATCATGTTGGAAAACTGCCCTACGGCCCAGTTTCCGAAGAGAGGGGATCATGCTCTGCTGCAGGATGTCACAGTATATATTGGAATTCATGTGTCCCTCAATGAAATGCAGCTCCCCAGTGCCGGCAGCACTCATGCAGCCCCAGACCATGATGCTGCCACCACCATGCTTGACTGTAGGCAAAACACATTTGTCTTGGTACTCCTCACCAGGGTGCCGCCACACACGCCGGACACCATCTGACCCAAACAGGTTTATTTTGGTCTCATCAGACCACAGGACATGGTTCCAGTAACTCATGTTCTTGGATTCATTGTCTTCAGCAAACTGTTTGCGGGCTTTCTTATGCATCGGTTTCAGAAGGGGCTTCTGTCTGGGGCGACGGCCATACAAACCGATTTGATGCAGTGTGCGGCGTATGGTCTGGGCACTGACAGGCTGACATCCCACTTCTGCAACCTCTGCAGCAATGCTGGAAGCACTCGCACGTCTATTTTTGGAAACCAACCTCTGGATATGACGCTGAGCACGTGGACTCAACTTCTTTGGTCGACCCTGGCGAGGCCTGTTCCGAGTGGAACCTGTCCTGGAAAACCGCTGTATGATCTTAGCCACTGTGCTGCAACTCATTTTCATGGTGTTGGCAATCTTCTTATAGCCAAGGCCATCTTTGTGAAGCGCAATAATCCTTTTTTTCAGCCGCTCAGAGAGTTCCTTGCCATGAGGTGCCATGTTGTCCAGCATTCAGAGAGAATTGTGCCCAAAACACCAAATTTAACAGCCCTGCTTATCATTTACACCTGAATCCTTGTAACACTAACGAGTCACATGACACCAGGGCGGGAAAACAACATCATTGGGCACAATTAGGACATGTTCACTATGGGGTGTACTCACTTTTGTTGCCAGCTGTTTAGACATTAACAGCTGTGTACTGAGTAATTTTAAATCTATAAATAAATCTATACTGTTATTCAAGCAGCACACTGACTACTTTAAGTTATATCAAAGTTTCAGTAGGATAATGTTATCCCCTGAAAGGATATAACAGAATATTTGCAAAAATCTAAAGGGTGTACTCACTTTTGAGATATACTGTATATATATATATATATATATATATATATATACACACACACACATACATATACACTATAATCACTACTTTAGTTTTAGTAGTTCCCATGAAAATGTTATTCTTATTAATATGAAAATCTAAGCGGCAAGATAAAATCTAATCAGACCATCTGCTTCACATGGGAACCTGCGGTTTAAGAATTGAAATTCTTTCATACATTGTTCGTTACTGTGCTCACAATAATGCGTCCACACAGACAGACAGACAGATAGACAGACGCCACCATGACGAGATAACGTCTCACATGGCTTTGTCCGTTGTGGCACAGAAAGGAAACAGCAGAGACTGTGGGAAAACGACTAATCTTTAAAAGAGATAAAACCACACAGGTATGAATTGGTGAATACAGTTCAACAGAAGATGTATCATTTCCCAGGGTGTGACAACTGCGGGCCAAGCTCTGCAAAATCTATCATGTAGTGATGGTATTATATAGATAAGATCCCTCGATGATGCAGCCAGTTTCCAATCTAAAAATACGAAACAATGAATAGTAATATGCTTCATCTCGATGGAAACGAACACTGCCAAATGGACGTGTGCTGTTTTTTAATTTGCCAGAAAAATAAAATAAATGATGATTTCCTTACAAGAATGAATTGCAATTGTATTTTTTAACATAAACAAACATTTTTTTATAAGAATGACTTAAAACTGCTAATTTAAAGAATTAAGACCAAGATGTGCACTGAGCAGGACACAAAATAATCCACTTGTAAAGGCTTGATTCTTTCTAAATTACCTCAAACATACTGTGTTTCGGGCCTTTCTGAACATATACCCTAATATTACATCTGTAATAAGCTAAAATTGTCCTATATATCTAATACATATTGTAAAAATAAACTCAATACAAGTACTTTAAATGCAAGCCACTGAATGGTGGATATCAAAACGATGCACTTTGCCCATTTTAACCCTAAAATACAAAGAACTTATTTGGCATACACACAGAGTGCTCTCATTAGAATGGATGGACCGCCATGTTTGAATTGATCATCAAAAGGCTTTTTATCACTGCAGACATTTTGACTTGTCATTGTACTAAGTAATGACAAGTAATTAATTAATGTTACTGATAACATTAATGATAGCTCTGTTCCACTCATGTGTCTTTCTTTTGCCTCCCTGACAATGTTGCACTTGAGGTCCTCTCACAAGTGGACATGATGTTTTCTACAAAACAAATGCAAAACAAAGTTTACGCCAACATGGCTGCCACTCTACTCTGTTAACACCTGCCTCTACGGCAAGAGTTCAGCGCAGATCCAAAGCTTTGTGGGCATCGACTTACACAGAGACTACCACTCAGCTATTACAAAAACATGCAGACTGTGCACTATTGATCATGTGACAGTAGCTCTGAATGAGACTGAAACACTAGAAAAATAAATAATATTATTATATTAATATTATAATTGTAAATTGTACATAAATACATAAAAAAACAAAATAATTACTTAATTGAGCACTCCAGACAAAACTTAAATCGCCATCTTTGCTTTACAGGAAACCTCGCCTTAGACAGTACTCATCAGCATCTTCCTCTGGCGTTACTTCCTGCCTCAATTTCAGGCTTGAAATGAGAGAAGTGTATTCCCTTGGAAGTATTGAAATGCCTGTAAAATACATTAGAATGAGGTGCTGAGCAGTTTAATCTTTAATGTGTAGATGTACAAATCAGTAAAGCTTTTTGGTTTCTTCTGCCCTAAGAGACAATTTTGATTGAAAAGAATATAAGCCTTTATGTTCTCCATAGTAAGACTTATCCTTAAGGATTAATTTTCATGACAAACATCATTGTTCTGATGGCGACCTGTTTTGACCAAGAATTTGCTAATACCAGCTAATACCAGTTTCAAAACAGCAGCTCAGCGAGACTGCAACGGCAAGCTGATTGGAAGCTAAGATTCCAACTTCAATCTGGGCTAACAATCTGTAACAGAACTGCATGTGGTAGCATTTTATATTCCATCTTCGGTGCCCTGCTTCGGAAACAAGTCCTTCTCTTATAAATAACTTTGCTTGCTGTGTGGCCTTTTTTTCTTCTTTCTTTTTTGTAGCCACACATAAGCATACGCACAAAAATGCACCTGAACACACACAATCACCCCCTGAAAGTAGCCGTGGGGCATTAGGATGATTATAAATAACTGTATTCTGTGTTGCGTTGACCATGAATCAGGCTGGCCACACAGAGGCTATAATGCACTGAATTGATTTCCACTGGCCGTCGGACGAAGGTGAGCGGCGGTGTGGCGCTTTAACAGGCAGACGTGAAGAGGCAAGTGGAAGGCAGGAGAGACGGGCTATAATGAGGATTGATAGTGCGTCTGGAAGCAGAGCCGGCTCTCTGGGTTCAACTCCACTGCCTAGCTAAACCGGCTCCACTCTGTTCTGCTGTAGCAGGCCGTAACTAGACAGAAAGCAGGGACAGATATCAGTGGAAGGAAGAGGAGGCAGAGGAAGGAAGACAGCAACAGAAGCATAAAAGAAGAGAGTAGGCGGGAGGGGGGAGTTGATGGAGAAAGTGAGCGCGAGACAAAAGGAGGAGAGGAAGGCAGAGTGGGAGTGAGGGATGCCTAGTGCGTTCGTTCTCTAGCTCTGCACCCAGCTTAATGAGATTAGCCTGGCAGGAAAAAAATGCCACACTGGGGAATTCAGGTCACATGAAAATAGGCTAGCTAGACGTCTGCCCGGCCCTGTGTGTATGTTTGTCAAGTGGATGAGATTAAGAGGTCCATGGTCTACTTGAAACCCAGACAGGATTTAAATATTTTGGCTCCTCCTCTCTCTTCCACTTCCCACTCTGTTCTCTCGCACTTGTTTTTCCCAAAAATGTATCCGCCAGACAGCCCGAAAACACCTGACATGTGTTTGTATGACTGCATGAAACCATTACAGCCTTTCCTTTCCTTCTCTGGCTCGCTCCCCTTCCTCATTTTTTCCTTCACTCCTCTCTTTTGCTCCTTCTCCTCCAGTCATGTGCTATTTTCCAGCCTGCTGCATTGTCATTTAGTCACAGCCACTCACGCCGCTATTTAATGTCTTCTCTCCACCCAGGAAAACACCGGCCTCAGACATGAGCTATATCATTAGTCTCAATGATCCTGCCCCCATTGTAGTTGTTTCACCATTTACACAAAGCTAACAGGAAGGCTGTGAATGCGTCTGTGTGTGTGTTTCCATCTGTCTGATTCAGCTGCTAATTCTTCAACATGTTTAGCACGAATGTGTTATGTCTGCAGGTATGTTTGACCTTTACTATCTGTTTGAAAATTATAGATGCAATCAGTGCCTGGGAAGGACATTGCAGACACTACACTATCTGTACGTGTGTGTGTGTCTAGCCGACCTATCATACCCATGCATGTTTTTATGCATGTTTATGTGTGTGTGGACAGGGTGTTTAGAGACACAGACATGTAAATCCCTGTAAAGTAGGAGCTGGCATCATTAAACCAATAGCTTAGTGATTCCCTGGCTGGCCCCGCTGCTCACTGCAGGCTGTTGCAGGGCAGACAAACCAGACATATTAAGAAAGAGTACCGACAAAGACAAGGGCATGGAGGTAAACACAGACAGATACACAAAGAGAGTTAATAACCACACCTAAAAGACAGATGTTTTCACAATGTCAGAATACAAAACGTTCAACAGAAATAGAAAGAAT
>NC_041366.1:12195565-12368065 GCF_900634415.1 Cottoperca gobio | reverse complement strand
AAGCCAAAGGAACCCTTGTAGACATGGGAACCAATGTCACATTGAGTTAGTATAGTCTAAGCTCAAGGATAACAGTGGTATCAGAAAAGTTGACCAGATCTGTCTTAAAAGTCTATGACCCAGACAGGATGTCAGACACTTTTCTAGGAAAAAAACCCTCGTTTTAAAATTCCCATGAAATAATCCTACTGAAAATGTGCCTTGTGCCCTTGAGCAACAGACTGGAACTCTACCAAAAGCAGCAGCGGTTTTGAGTAGTCGACCTTAAGCTTTGACCTGTGTGTACGTGCATTTGTCTTATTATTGTTGTCACTATTATTATACTCACTCTGAGCTGGCTTGACTGATATATTTAACAGAGAACATTTCAAATCAAGGCAAAGTGAACTCTCTTTATTTTTTTATTTTCTATTCTCAGTCACATGTAGTGGGTGTTTATGCATGTGTAAATAAAACAGAGCATTAAAAGAAGCCCTGAAGGAAGGAAGCATCAAAACAAAGCTGGATTATTGCATTTAATATGTTTCTATGAGTGTGTGTGTGTGTGTGTGTGTGTGTGTGTGTGTGTGTGTGTGTGTGTGTGTGTGTGTGTGTGTGTGTGTGTGTGTGTGTGTGTGTGTGTGTGCTTATGTTTGTGCACAGATGTCTATTTTTAAGGGCGTCTCATCAGACAGTCGCTACATGGTTGAAGGAGCACTCAAATACACTCACGTTTCCACAAGACCTAAGGGCATCTATGGGGACCTCCTAATACATCACACACACACACATACAACACACAACACACAACACACACACAAACCTCGGACCAAGCAAATCTAATGAGACAGCCAGACTGAGACGTGTACAGGCAGAGGTGCCTGAACACAAATACAGACAGCTATACTGTCAATAGTACACAAAGTGGACTCAGTGGTCAGGTGTGGTGTACTAACAAGATCTATTGATACCCGATTGCATTGGGACGACATCATTTTAAATGTATTGTTTAAGCTCCGCCACTTATTATTGTTGTGGTGCTGTTAAGATTAAAATGTACCACTGTCACACCTGTATGCTAAATATGAAGCTTCAGCCAGCAGATGGTTAGCTCAGTTTAGCTTAGCATAAAACTGGAAACAAGATAGCCTGGTTCCGTCCAAAAAAGGTAATAAATCGGCCTACCAGCACCTCTAAAGATCACTAATGCTATATGTTGTTTATTTAATCTGAACAACAAAAAAAAAAAATAGTCCCGTACGTAAATAAAATAATAATAATAATAAAATAATAAAAATAAGTTACTTGATAATCATTTTTAATCAATCTCTTAAAATCAAATGTTTAAAATGCTAAACTCTAAATCTAAATTCATGCTTCTTCAAGTGCAAATTCAAGTAACCTCGCACTCACAGACCACCGTGTCAACATCTGTAACATCCAAGTAGACATCATTTGGCAACTACCGGTACTAATAAACTGATTGCATCTGCTTCTTTATGTTGTTATTTATAGACGAATGGCTGTCTTGCCTCATCCCTGCTATTAACGTCTCTTCATTTCATTTTAACATCTCTTTATTTTATTATCAGTAGATTTGTTTTGTTATCTATATCTTAGAAACATTTTATTATCCCTACTAACATCTCTGCTATCATCAGTACATTAACAATGACATTGTTTTATACGTCTTGCATTGTTAAAGTTAAGTCACATTGAAATTGTACCAATACTAACTTGATAAACGTATAAATATATAAATAAAATGTCATATCTATTTCATTCTATGAACTAAAATTGTTATTCACTTTATGTTTCATTCATTCTTTCACATTGTAAGAGAGAGAGAGAGAGAGAGCGTGTGTTACTTACATAGTCGGGTAAGGCTGTGTTGTCTCCCTGTCTGCCTCTCAGAGACTGTGTTGCCTGCTCCAAAACCTTGTTGTGCTTCTTGGAAAGCAAAGCAAACAAACTGCACAGACACAGACAGGGGATAAATGAGTGAGAGCAGCAAAGACAGATGAATGATGCACTTCACCAAAGAGCCCAAATACACAGTCGTTACACTGCACATGTTCCGCAGTAATTAATGTGCCGTAAAAACTCCAACAGTGACCTTTACTTCATTTAAAAACAGATTATTATTAGAGACCGACATGTTTTGATTTCTAAATGAGGCCTTTCAAATACTGAATAATATTTTGTTTTGGAATAACAAATAATCATGAAATTGGCAGGAGACAGTTTTAGAAATGATGTGTCAAAATATGGAACATTATGCTTCATTTACCATCAATTTACGATCATAACTCCTGTTTCTAACCTGGCTTTTATTTGACCTGCGCAGGTCACAGCCTTGGTTACTTTTTTTTTTTTTGCATACTTCCAGTACTTTGACATGTATGTGTTTGTTGCCCTTGTAGGTGACAGTCTGCCATTTGACCCACAAGATAACTCGCTTTACCCTTTTATTGTGTGCGTGTGTACGGTTGTGTGGATGGGACGGCATGATTTAATGTGATGGCTGAACACAGGCATACAGTACATCAAGAGTCCTATATAAGCGTATGCTTGGGCAGCAACAGGATGAGTCAATACACACACACACACACACACACACACACACACACACACACACACACACACACACACACACACACACACACACACACACACACACACACACACACACACACACAGTAAACTGATTGTGACGTGTGTCACACAAGAAACTTTAGAGAAAACACTTTTTTAACCTAACCTAAAGTAACCTTTTGAACTTTGTTTTTAAAACACAAGAAATATATAAGAAAACAAGTTCTACTATATTGGTTGTCTAAAAATAAAATATTTTCTCTTCTTCTTTATTGCATCTTATGTTCTCTATCACTGAGTCTTATTTCTCAGAGTCTCATATCGTATTCATTGCGGTGTTTATCATAATTATTAGTGACCTTCTGTTTTAATTACAACTTTTTAATAGTCTTTCCAGGCCCCCAAGGCTGTTGAATGTTTAATTTGTGTGTCAATCAAGGAAAGAAATTGCAGAATAAATTAACTTCAATGACAGCAAAGGGCTAAGGAAACTCAGATGCAGAGCTCAGCTAAGCCCCTTAAAGCTACACCTGTCCATCTGTCAGCAACACACACACACACACACACACACACACACACACACACACACACACACACACACACACACACACACACACACACACACACACACACACACACACACACACACACACACCATTCTTTCTCCAGGCTAATTGGTTAAATGATAGCTGAATGGAGATATCTGAGCAGCTATGAGGAGGTCTACTTGTTATCTGCAGACCTGATGTCAAAGACCCTAATAGCTACGACTACTTAATGGGACCTGTTGTATTATCTAGTCAGTTTTTTTCTATTTCAAATGAGACCACCGACCAAGTTCCACCTGGGACATTTTACCCCAAAAATTACATCCCTCATCTGTGCCGAGGCAGTGACGGACACGGCCCGGGAGACAGCGACACATAAAGATTCCCACACTGCTGGCCTGATCCCAAAATCAGTTATGAGGCTGAAGTATTGACAGAAGTGGTCCCCCCAACACACTGAAGATGTAAAGGCGCTCTGTCTCTCCTAGTTCAAAGGATTCTTTTTTCATGTGGACACACACACAGCGTGTGGTCATGTGCTGTGTGTGTGTATGTGTACACACTCATTTCAAGGCTTGAGCCACTGATCAAAATTATATTTCCATTAAAATGCTTCTTCTTTTTTTATGGAATATATCCAAGAAGACGTAAGATAAAGATTACATTTACAATTAACGAATATATCTCTGCTTTTCTTTGTGCACTTTATTGTGTTTTTATCAGCAAATCATTTATTTTATGTTATATATGATTCGATCTATGGAAAATTAACAGGCCACTATTTTGGACTGTTTGTCAGACCAAACAAGCAATTTTAAGATGTCACCGTGAGCTCTGGAAACTTGTTATGGGAATCTTTTGCAGTTTGAAGAAATATTTTAGACCAAAACAATTAATGGAGAGAGTAACTGGTAGATTAATGGGACACATTAACATGTGTGGTGACTGTGGATATGGAGGACAAAAGAACAATGCAGCAAAAAGCTATTATTAATGGTGAGAGAGGATGAATAGTAAATCGTGAGGAAAGATGCAGAGTGGTTGTGGAGACGATTCAAACACACTGCTGCCTCTAAATGAACAGCACCAACTGTGATTCTCTCTGAGCGTCTATTGAGGAGCAAAGTTCAGCACTGCCAGGCAGACATTTGGAAATTCCTGGCAGGAAATTCCCTTTATCAAGCCAGCAAGCCAGTTTAGGCCAGCCCTGGCCATCATAGTCATCATCATTATTATTATTATTATTATTATTATTATCATCATCATCATCATCAGACATGGAGTCAGTTGCTCTACATCACTACAGGACAGACATTAACAGACAGTGTTCCTCTCTGACTCAAAACACTAAAGCGTCACAGATATGGAGAGAGACACAGGCAGCGAGATAAGAGGATCCTTGGGTGTACGTGAATGTGTGCACATCTTCAAGGAAGGAAACATTCTTTCCTGTGTGTCTGGAGTTCACTAACCGTCACAAATGCCTTGATGTGTGTGTGTGTGTGTGTGTGTGTGTGTGTGTGTGTGTGTGTGTGTGTGTGTGTGTGTG
This sequence comes from Cottoperca gobio, assembly GCF_900634415.1. NCBI lineage: Eukaryota > Metazoa > Chordata > Actinopteri > Perciformes > Bovichtidae > Cottoperca > Cottoperca gobio. The sequence continues at coordinate 12,363,394 of NC_041366.1, read as the reverse complement.
TGTGTGTGTAGTTTGGATCTTGTCCTTTAAGTCATACATTTCCTCATGGACCAAATCCTTTCCCTCAGTTATCTTGAGTTACATAATGTTGTGTTATGTTCTTCTCTACACAAGCACACCACTCTCTCAATATTTCATTTCTTAGTCTCTTCTGCTGCAGCCAAGTTACTCTAACGATCATTAAAATGAATGAGTGGGCTTGTATGTGAATTAGAGCTTCCACCCGTGTCTTTGGGCGATTCCTGTCTCTCCTTTGGCGTCTTTGCTTGCCTCACAGATACAAATTGTGTTGAGGCCTGCATGCTACTCAGTGTGATGTATACTACTTATGCAGTTGATTTTAGTACATGAAACTACAAGAATGTCAGAAAGCACCTTCTCTCCTGTGCAATAGCTCTAGATTGGGCAGACTGTATCTATATTCACACCCCGAGGAAGGCCTCTGGCCAAAACACATTTACTTCTTTGATGGTGTGCCACCTTTTTCCTATTCCTATTTTTGAGCACCTCGTTTTAAGCCAGAAGGGAAGCACATTCAGCGCATTTTAGTTTAGTTTTTAGTTAGTAGGGGTCGGAAATAAGACAATGACATGAGAAAATTGTGTCTACTGTCAGCAATTTTGCCATACCATTTATACTGTGGTAGTTTCTTTTTCTTCGTTTTATCATCCCTAGATGTATTAGACCATTGTTGGAAATGTTGAAAGTCAAAGAGCAGAACTGTTTTAAGGCAATATTGGATTTTTCTATATGTTTTGAATCATTTTTGATGAAGTGACTTTGATTTTTACAGTATTTTGTGGTATTTAATTCACTGAATTAGCCAAAAAACATACATCCCTGTATGATCATTTAATTCCTCAAGTTATCACATCAAAATATGCATCAATATTGGGATATAAAATCCGATATACTGAGAATTTTATCCATATCACACATCCTTAGTTGGAGGATACAAAGTCAAGATCCAGATTCTAATTCACCAAAAAGAACATATTCAATCTCAAACAGGCAAAGTACACAATAAAAACAGACTTGGTTACTTTGAGTATTTGACAACTTTACTCTTTGTTTGCAAACCACTATTCACAGAGAGAATAGGTCGGATAGATAATGGATTTATTAAATAAACATATTCTATCATCATCTGTTCTGTCTGTCACTTGTACATCTACAGTATGTCCTCACCTGATGATGCGCTGGGCAGCGTACTGGTGGAGACAACGAAACTGCGCTGACATGTTGGCAAGTGCAGCAAGACAGTTGGTGTGGAGGTACTTATCCTGAGAGGATGCACACACACAAACATAAACCTGTTACTGAAGTTACTGTTAAACTACATATTACTCATATTACTTATTTCAATCTTTACAGTTCAATGAGGACAAATGCCGTTTGTGGATGTGATTAATTACGGTTTGGTTTCTGAATGCAAAACTGTTTGCAATGCACGTGCACATACTGTGTGTGTAAACCTGTGTTGAAATTACCCTTGTCCGGGTCATGTTGAATTGGATGGTGCGGATGACCACCAGGATGAGCAAACTGCCAAGTGAGATCTCCGTCAATGTTCTCTCTGTGTACCATGTGATGTTCTTTAATACCTGCGAGAGAGAGAGAGACGCACAGGAAATAAGACATAACTGTTGGAAACCTCAGGAATTCTTCGCCATTATCCGAGCCGTTACAAGTAAAGAAAAGGTTCCAGTGACGATGCAGTAAATGTGAACATTTAATTGCGTCTACCCACCACTTCATGGATGGAGCGATTGAAGGCATCGTCCTCCGTGAGGATGAGGAGGATAATGAGGGCCATGTAGACATGATGAGAATTTCTGTCTTCAACGTGGTAAAGGATTTCGAGTATGGGCAACACCTGGGAGGAAGAGTGGGAGAGCGAGAGGAATGGCTGAGTATGTGTGTAGGTGTAGTCGCAGAGATGACATTCATTAAATCCTTGTTACAAGAATCCACAATCAAACAGCCTGAGGGGACAGAAATGTAAATATCAATCTTGCAACAGATGCAACAAAAAAAAAGCAGAATACCTTTTCTACAAAGCATACAGTATGCACAATCACAAAGGTATTCTTTGTAGTATTCTATTCATGGAAAGGAGGGTTTTTTCGTCTTGCTTGGGGGCTTTGTTGAAGCTTTGATACAATCATATTTATTACTAGGGCTGCATAATATATTGTGTGTTTGTTTCTTTTGGTTTTTTTATCGACATGCAAAGTCAACTTGTGCAATAAACACAAAGGGATAATTTACTTTGCTGAAAGAGTATCAGTAAAACTGCACTTTAAAATGTAACTATCATTATTTTCTTAAAATGGTGTCTTCTTTGTTCAGTTTAATGTTCAATCATTTCCTTTCAGTTTTATAATTCAATTTGTTGTATTTTGAGTATTGAAAGGCAGAACTGAGTACGCTTTAATATCTGTTTATTTATAGTGTATATACTGTTTAACATTATGACATTTTCCTAATATTGTGCTGCACTAATTTTCACTTGTACTACATAAAGTACTATTAATAATGTGTTACTATAGCAGTGTTACCATCTGCAAACTGAGAACAAAAGTAAAAGTAAGTTTATTTCTAGAGTACAATTAAACACAGCGATGGCTGAACAAAGTGCTGTACATACCATCGACAACAATAAACAGCAATATTCAAATAGAGAATTATAGACATGATAACAGACTGAAGGAGGGAGACAGTAAAACAGTGAAAGCAGCTCTGCAGATGCAAGTGGAGAAGACATATACATTAATTACTCATTCATGGCTGCTAAACTATAGGCGGAGGCAGATGTTATATTCAGAAGTCTGCAGAACAGATGGTAAAAGTGATTCGCTAACGACAACAGTGGGCAAAAGATTGAATTCTCAGAATCATAGTGTCGGAGGGAAAGCAGTTAGTAGCTAGCATGGGGAGTGATCAACCCACACAGAAGCAGTGTTAGCTCATTACACCGTCGTGCAGTGGTGCTATATTGTGGCTAGACTCATTAGTAGCCCCCCTACATAATAAGCTCAATCTATATCTGCTAATGATGATATTTTTATTATAGCAAATATAAATAGGGAATAACACAGAAAGGCCGTTTAAAAAATAATAATACGATCGTCAATTAAAAAGGTATTTCGTGCACATGATTTTTCTGTTGCAATTAGTTTACATGCCAAGTTTTTGTGCAAAAGCTAAACAGATGCAGACTACTTTAACTTCTATTCCCACGCCTATCCAATAAATCCAAATTATTTAGTATTGCACTGAAAAAGCCTCATATGTGACTGTCTGCCATGCTCATATGTGATACCATCTGACATGCTGAGCTAGAGATTGATTTTCATTCACTAAATGCCTCAGTACATTTACTCTGCTGTAAGGATTAACTGGCTCTGTCCCACATGGACAGAATAGCACCAGCTGCCACTGCATACATCCTCGCTGTTTACCGAGTCATAGCATTTGGTCCTAGATGAAACGATTTCATGGCCATACCCATGAGTGTAAGGAAGAACTGCATAATGATTGAGACAGGAATAATGAATGTGCATGCATGTGTGTCATAGAGTGCAGCATTTCTGCACTTCCGATTCCCTCATCTCGAATCCAATAGGTTTTGGATAGTTCCCTGAAATGAGGTCTGTGGTTAACACTAGTTTAAGAGATTTTAACGTTTTTCTGTACGACATATAATACGTTAGTAAATCCCCCACTCGTGAATTTTGAAGCTTTGTACATGTCTTAAAAAAGGCGGTTGTGTACAAGTGGCTAAATGAGACTACAGAGGTTGTCGGGGCTTTTAAACGGCAAACACGGCGGGAAACTCATCTACTTACTGGTGGTGGCGTGAGTTATGCGACCGTGGTGTAGTTTGCTTATAGCCTAACGTTAGCTTTTTTCTTCTGGCCATTGCATTTACACTTTAAAAATCACAAAAGTGGAGTTCATTAATGAAGATTATCTTGCTGAACAAAACATGTAAGTGTCATATACATTTGTTTGCTACAGAGCTTACAGAGTCTAGGGTACCAGGGCGATGCTAACTTCCAGGTTGGCATACATAAACAAGTCATCCACACGTCTTCATTGCCATCCTACCCACCAGATTGTCCATGTCGGTCCTGGAGAGCATGTATGTCCTCATGTTGGCGTTCTGGTGAAGGAGGGTGTACAGTAGAAGAGTGGCCTGGTCAGAGCGCTGCTGCTCACACAGCGCTGTGTACAGACTGTTGAAATTGATCTGGAAAGTGTGAGGATGCTCTGCTGATAGTGACGACGTGTCTACATGGGTAGAAGTAAATGTCTGGATTATAATTTTATCACATTCTTTCATCACCCTCTGGAACATGTCATGCACATGAACAACTTTCAAATATGTACCACGGATTAAAACAAATAAAATATATTACCTTGTGTGTTTCTGAAACAAGTGATAGCCTGGCGGTAGGGGTTGGGCCACTCAGGCCCGTCTGTCAGATTGGCTAGCACCAGCAGTAACAGAAGGCTCTGATTGGACAAAGGTAAGGGGTTCTGTTCCTGCTCTATCCCGGCTTTGTTGCCAGCTCCACCCAATGTGAAGACACTCCACAGCCCACCTGGAGACAGAGAGACAAATGGTGCACAGATAAAAATATATACATATTCCAGTTTGCTTTATTATTACCTTTGTCAAGGAAGTTATGTTTTGTTTCTTTATCTGTCGGTCGGTAGAATTAAAGAAAATCTACTTGGCAGATTGGCAGAGGTCTGCCCTCTCCAAGTGCCCTTCTAGGTATACATGACTTTTATTTCTGGTGGGTTCATGGATTTTCAGCTCATTTTGGATTTTTTTTCCAGTGTGTGTTACATTCAAAGCAATAATTCAGTATATTGATTACAGCCGTTTTAAGCACAGAAAATAAATATCGTGTCCAGCTTCTCCAACACACTTCCCTTGGTGTGCTCCAGGTTGGATATTCTAAGACTTTTAAAACTGGCCTGAGAACTGAAGCCTGCTGTTTCAGTACAACAGATGGGTGGATGGATCTGTGCAGGACACAGTAATGAAGAGCAGTCAGGTTGTGCATGTCAACCTTTTTATAGAAAGCATTTAAGTATTCCCACAACTTGCAGCTCTACGGCCTTTAACTGATTTATGCTTTATATGAAAGTGAATGCAACAGAGTGTGTGCAGTCAGACTGATGTAATCATGGCTCATAATGGGCACAATGGGTGTCACGCACAACGGTTTGCAGCACCTGAAATTTGAAACAACATAGACGGCGCCACAGAACAAAGAGAAACTGGAACTACAGGCCAACTGGAGTAGGGTTGTTTTTTCTTGTTGGGGGATGAGAGGGAGCAGAATTTCCTACAGAGCTGCAGAAGTGCTGGTGCTTTCATGGGAAGCACGAGAAGCAGGAACACCAAGGTACACAGATGACAGTCTCTGGCTCCTGCACGTCTAGCCACACAGTAAGCACGGACCAAGGACAGTGTGAGCATGTCGAGCAGGTCCTCACTGATCAAGCTACTGAATTTGAGGTGAAGCCAAATAGATTTGTTGCCATCTAGTGGCGAAGGATGGAAAAGCAGATAAATGTATCCGAACTTGCACACAATTTCCTTGATGAGAGAATAAAGTCATCCTGATCCATCCGGCTATTACACACTCCGTTCACTTGGTTACTGAACCAGAAAAATAAAGCAAACAAGGAGACACTAGTTCAAAACATTATAGGGTGGAAAATGCTTCATGTCCACTGACATCCTCCTACATTAAAAGATTAACTCAAGTAGATAATGGGAGCTCACATCACAGTGTCCTCTTCTTGTACTGTTTTGAATGGAAGGAGACAGAACAAAAGGAACAGCGTGTGACTGTTTAAAAGTTTGACTGGTTTCAACCTCACAGGGTCTTCATCAATTATGCATGACTCTGCCTCAGGGTTTCTTTTCAACAACTTGTGACTGTGTACAATTCTTAGTAACATCCATGGTTTGTATGTTGGTTTGCCTCCAACACAGCACATCAAAGACTCAGTCTGACTTTGTGCTTATAATTGTGTATGCAACTCCAGTGAGGAAGGGAATACATTTGTTTATATTTGAGCAAAAAGGACATCAACAAACTGCATCCAAAACAAAAAAAGAAATCCCCAAGAGGTAAATTACATCATTTATGTGTCCGTCTCTCTCCACACACACGAGAGAGAGAGAGAGAGAAAAAGATAGAGAGAGAGAGAAAAGAGAGAGAAAAAGAGAGAGAAAAAGAAAGAGAGAGAGAAAGAGAGAGAAAAAGAGAGAGAGAGAGAGAGAGAGCCAAGTTGTGACGGAGCCCTGTTCATCTCATCACTGGCACCACAGTGACTAGCCTAACAGTGTCAGAGAGCCCGGTCTGGCAGCCACATTTCCTGCACTCACTCTCTCACACACACACACACACACACACACACACACACACACACACACACACACACACACACACACACACACACACACACACACACACACACACACACACACACCTATTTTACCTTAGAGGGTGCCGTTTGTTATCCGTCTGGCTCGGCTCCCTCTGCCTGTCTCCCTGCCCACCACATAAACCCAATAATGCTACACTGCTAAGGCCTGCTCCGGCCCTGGCCAGCCGCCCAGTGGAAAAAGAGGAGGAGAAGGTGAAGGAGGAGGAAAGGGAAGGGGAAAGTGAGGAAAAGAGAAGGTCATACGTGGACACAGAGGCTGGCAAGCCAAAATCAAAATCTGGGCTTCAGGACTCAGGGGCAGTGAAGGCATCCTACTGTGAAACACGCAACCCAACTGCACCCAGAAAGTCTTACTTCACTTGAGCCTGTATCCACAACAACCTTTGAAATTGATCTTCTCATCTCTGAAAAGTCTTCATGAGCCACAACTCTCTCCTGGTCTCCTTACAATATTTACACGCCGTAAATGCTCATTACAACCCATTAAAATAGATGGAAGATGAGTTTTTAATGTTTGAAAAAGCATTGGTTTGAGGACAGAAGGCTGTGTGTAGCCTTACATAATGACCACAACTATCAGACACGACTGTCGGCACAAATACAACTTCCATATTCAAACCAAAATATCATCACACAAATATCTACAGAGTCTTTCCAAATATTCAGACGCAGGCGGTAAACAATCACTTCTAATTCCTCATCTGCCCCCTAATATCTACTTCACCCGACCACGACCCCATAAAAAATAATATCATGGGTATCATCAAACACACACACGCACGCACACATGCGCCATTGGGGCATTTAATGATGCCACTGTTATTACACTGTTGATTGGGGGAATATCATTACCTTACTTTCCTTAAAAAGCGCTTAAATACTTATTGGTTCCAGTCTGAATTAAGTTGGAACGTTCCCTCTTAATATTTGAGGAACACTCACTGATTTCTTTTCTGTTGCATTAATTCCCTCTATGCAGCTGCTGAACGTCACAATACATTAATATTAAAACAAAAAGATCCCCCCTCTATGCCTTTAATTATGATACACAATATTAAAATGATAAGTAAAGACTAAATATATTTAGTCCCTTTTCAATATGACATCCAGAACAGTAGGATAGGATTGTTTAAAAAAAAGAAAAGGAATAACTGGAATTACATATAATTATTAAAACATAATACAGCTCAACTGCCTTTCTTTGGTGGTGAATTTAAATCCATAAGTGGAAAGTTTCTCCTCAAAAACAAGACTATGTGGATAAATTCTAATGTAAACATGCTCCCAACGACAAAGCTCACATGCTGATGTAAAGCAGGTATAATGTTTACCATGTTCACCATCTCAGTTTAGCACGCTAACATTCGCTAATTAGCACTAAACACAAAGTACAATTGAGGCCGATGGGAATGTCATTAGTTTGCAGGTATTTCTTATGACAATCCATTGAAAATACTTCTCAGGATCACACATATGTACATATTTCATAACAATACAATGGTTTGATCAATAGTGGTTGATATTTCCATCTAGCATGGATAACATATATACATCACCAGTAAAAAATAAATCACCAAAACAGACTTAATCTCTGTGAAACAGGTTAAAAATCTGCATTTCTTTTTGTGTTCACTTGTGCCACATGCAACATACGCTTGAACATCACTGTGCACATCTCAGAGGCCTGTGGAGGAACTCGAAAAGGGAGCTGAGGTGGGAAAAATGTTCTCATAGTTACAGCTAAGAACATAGCCTTCAGTGCAGACAGAGATATGAGCGCCTGGTGAACAGAGAGACGGACAGAATGTGCTACTTACTTATTTACTTGCATAACACTGAATGAAATATGCCATCAGGGCTTAAGGCCAAAGCCTTAGCCAAGCACGCAGATACACACACAAGTACGCCAAACTTGTGATGATTATCCAAAAATGTGGAAACTTGCTGTACAGTCAATAAACAAACACATTATTCAGATAATCTCACACAAATGAAAATATATGCTTAAAGCACCAAACCCAAACCCAATCCAAAATCCTTCTAACAAAAACATATGTAACAAATGAAAACATTCCACAGACTTATAATGATTTGTGTATCAAATGATCAGAATCATAATAAAAAGCTTGGGCTAAAAAACATTATCTTTTTATACCCTTTTCCAGCAACATTTCTGTTAAGCATACTATACTAATGATGATCTAACCCACATACATGTAGAGATAACAAGGTGTCTGTGTTTGTCCGGCTGTCACCATCAGCAGAGTAGATTGGGACGACAGACCCCGGACTTTAAGAGGATCAGAGTTACAGTTACATCTCGACAGCAGCAACATGAAACATGAAGATTGCACAGGAATTATCTTCACGTGTGTCTGGATCTAGGCAGACGGATAGCTCAAATAGTATTGAACGTAATGTAGAACGCAGTACTGCACTGGATCAGTTAACGATCCAGTATATAACATAAATGTATATAAATTCAACGACATGGTTCAAAATCAACTAAATGCGGGTGGGCAGTGGGTGAGAATAAAAATAGCTTTGGTTTTTTTCTGTAGAAATCAGAAATTAAAATGATTGTACACTATTTGACATCTAAATCAGTTTATGTCATCAAGCATAATCAGGGACCAGGACTTGTGAGCGCCGGGCAGTGAATGCACGGAATCTGCTCGCTATCCCCGCATCGAGCGCAGCCAGAGAAAGAGAATTTTCTTCGGCTGGATTTGGGATTCAAGAACGGAGAACGTAGCTTCAATCAGGGTGAAAATAAAACACTTTAAAAGTGAGTGACTAAGTAGCCTTTGCGTTCAGTCACGGGTCGCGGGTCTTATATTAACTGGTTGGGTCCGGACTTGGAGATAAATGTGGATAATGGGTTCCGGTACTGAGCTTTGCAGGCGCAGGCTTGCAAAACTGGACCTGTGTACGACTCTAGAGTAGAATAGGGGAAAGAGAGGAACGCAGAGTAGTCCAAGTAGAGTAGAGTAAGTAAGAGTCGAGTAGAGTTAAGTTGATTAGAGAAGAAGAAAGTGTAGAGTAGAGTGAAAATAGAGGAGAGGAGTAGCCAGTCTGGGCGATAATCCCCCTGCAGACTGTCGTTTAGACTCAGACAGCAGAGTGTGTAAAAGCTAGAGAGGAAGAGACATCCTACCCACCCACACATTAACATGGCGACGGAAATGAAGCACGGCTTTGCTTTGCCAATGACCATTGCTTGTTTCTGGGGGGAAAGAAATCTAGACCGTCTATGAATGCGAGTGTGTAGGCATGAATGATTTTACATGCTACTTACATAAGGAACAAAGATTTCTATAAAAAGCATGCATGCGAAGCAAGTTGTAGTAGTGTAGTCTAGTCCAGAACATTGAGTGTGGATTTACAGACTTTATAGAGCATTTAGCTCCTTCTGTTAGACCTTCACTGCACAGTTTGTAACACAGGCGTTCTGCCAAGATAACCCAGTGGACATAATGCATGTTGATGACTGATACTCGGGCTGTACCCAATATGATCTAATATCATTAGAATTACATAATTCGTATCATTAGTTTCCAGTAGTCTCCAGAGCGTCCAAAGTCAAAATGTATTGATAAAAAAGAAAGATGTTATTATCATGTTTTTAACTAACAAAATATTCTGCTTCATTCCATATTTGTTGGCGTTTATCCTTTCAAAAACAGCACATGGCATGCACCTGTATTAACTAACAGCACCATAAATTACATGTATATATCCACAACATCCAAATTGAGGATTTCTTTTAGGGTGATGTATCGTAAAATGAATGTTAAAAAAAATACTACCTACAAGATACTAATCATGACTAGTAAACTGTCCCCTATGTGTAAAGCTGGTGCAGTTCCTCTTTAACTGGCTGAATATTTCCTCATTCTGCAAAGTTAAACTAGATCAACTGATATTTACTGGTACTATCGAACAATACTTGTGCATACACCCATTTTCAACATTCAAATTAAAATGTGTACTCTGCCAATCCCTAATGAGTGTGTGCATGTACGAGACAGAGAGTCGGAGAAAGAAAACAAGTGTTGTTTCTGAGCTCCGAGTATAAGAGCGCTTGTGTCTTTGTTGGTCTGTGCGTGTGTGTATAAGGGAGGCGGCTGCAGACAGACAGGCTCTAGGGGATTACAGAACAGGACAGGGCACCACAACTCATCGGGCCGATCACTGGCCACAGACAGACAGGCTGGGATGAATGCTGATGGCTCACTGATAGGAATCTGCCACCAACAACCGACAAAGAGCATTTATCTGTGGGGGAAACCCAGCCCTATTCTCACTCACTCACTCTCTCACTCTCTCACTCTCTCACACACACACACACACACACGGCTGTCAACATGGATTGACTTTCATTTCTCAGATTAATTATGTCCCACTCGTTGGCTCCAAGGATGAAAGGAAACCGTTTACACTCAATTCTCTTTCTTTCTACTGTCTGGCTCTTATCTTTGTAATTTGTGACCATCATTCCTACAATTTCTAATGCCATTTTGAATCACCAGTTTAATTCTGATGTGGAGACAGTAGCAACATCACAACAACAAACTGCAAGCAACAAGAGGGAGCAAATAATGTGAAATACGTAACATCCGCAGCCCTTAAGGAGGTTTAAATAAACATAAGGGGTCACAAGATGATTAAAAGAATAAGAAAGAAGAGCATCTCTTACGAAATATAAGGATGACTTATCTCACTTGTTTTATCTGGAAAGTTATGTCTTTCAAACCCCTAATAATCTTTTATCATTTAAATAAAACAATCAAGGAAAAATCATTCTCAAAAACACATCTATGTTAAACCAGGATGTAGCTTCACAAACTTTAATATAAAGTTCACCTAACCATTTACAATATTCAACTTAATTTTAACAAATTCTCAAAATAAACAAACAATAAAAACACAAATTAAAACTGGGGATCTCTCTACCAATATTATGATCTAGGTGTTGTTGTTTCTTTTTATTTTGTTAATGTGTGGATGTGTGTACTCGTACTTGCCACCCCTGACGCCAGACCGTAAAGCAGGCCTCCTTCTGCTTTCGGCTCAAAGATGTGGGATGACGGAGGTGGACATTTCTCCTGCCTGATGAAGTTATAGAGCAGGGTCTTCACCAGTCGACTAGTTAAAGACAAACTGGGGGAAAAGAGAGAAAAATCGAAAGAGAGGTTCAAAAAGACAGCTGGAAACCTTTTGGCTTTCTTCTGCTAAGATATAATATGTGATAATATAATATAAGCCCTGAGGCTATCTACGTCCTATGTCCCTTACCTGCTGATCAGAAACATTCATTCTATCTGACTGCATTCAACTGAATCAAGAATATAAAAACACACACAACCATCATAATATTCCATTTATCAGACCTGGAGGGGGAAACAAATGTTCAGCTCATTTGCCAGCTCTGCCTTATTATCCTAATTATCTGCCACTAATGAGAGTAGGTGTCAACCCCTTCTTAGATTTGTTTTTATATGTACATGAAGATGTGTGTGTGTGCGTGTGTGTGTGTGTGTGTGTGGTGTGTGTGTCCATATCAGGTGTCAATTTGAGACTTGGTGGTTGCATAACATCCAATATCACTTGCTTTCTCAACTGACCAATGGCAAAATCAGTTTAGTTCCATTTTGCCAACATCAGCTACATGGAAACCAGCTCATTGGCAATTAATCCAAAGTGCTCTCTTTTGGGTCTTATGCTGCGAGAGCCCTAAAAGAAAATTACTTCCATCATCTGTCCACCCATCTAAACTGAACTACTAGACTTCTATTTACCTGTACTTATTACTACTCGAGATTATATTTAACAAAAGGAAATGGATTCAGACTGTAGCTTTGATTTGACTTTTATTAGCATTTAGTACGTTTTCCAATCTCCACAGTTTTATTTTTGCACGAGACTCGCCTGATTTATTTTCAATCAAGATCACAGACGACAAGGTCACAGTGGAGACAAAGGTCTTGGTTTATTAGATTTGTTTCTTTTCTTTCCATTTAGTATCAATTGAATGACACAGGAAGACATTGCTTGGAACATGATGAGATTGTCTGGAAGCACAGAGCGTATCAGAGTCTGGAGAGAGGAACAGTAGCCTGGATCAGACAGTGCCACATTGGGTTGGACAAGATCCAGAATTATCTGGGCCTGCGTTCAAGAACGTTGTCGACAGATTGTGGACGACCCAGTTACAGGCAAGTGAGAAGAACTCGTAGAGCAGTCGAAATCTTTGGAAATGATTTTTTACTTCCATTTTTATGCAAACTTGGTATTAGGGTTAAGTTTAGGCATGTAGTTTCAATAGTTACTGTTTGGTGCATTAACTTAATGGCAGTCTTCTAGTGGAGTATAGTGTGTGTGTGTGTGTGTGTGTGTGTGTGTGTGTGTGTGTGTGTGTGTGTGTGTGTGTGTGTGTGTGTGTGTGTGTGTGTGTGTGTGTGTGTGTGTGTGTGTGTGTGTGTGCACGCTTACCATCTTCCCTTCATGATGTGCTGGTAGATTAATCCATCTCGGAGGATGTCTTTGTGGAAGAGTTGGTAGGAGAAGAACACCAGCAGCGTGGTCACCGCTTCAAACAGGATGCCATAGGTGATGTCACTAAAGGTAAAATTAGGATCCATGTAGCATTAATGCGAATAAATTATAATATCTTTTGTGTAAGACGACGACGATTAGATGTTAATTCTGAAAGCAAACAAATAAAAATGACTGATATCAGGATATCATTGTATCTCACCTGCAATGTTGTTTACATTGACATCACATTATTATTATGGAAAGTGGCCCCACTACAGATAAATATCCTTCCATTGTTTGCTACACTTCATCGTTAAAATTAAAAAACTAAAAGTTCAACTAAAAATATACTAAAAGTAATGGTATAAACACGTCATACAGCAGCAAAGTATTGACCATAGGCTTAAAGCATATGTCTTTGTGTAAATGTAAGGCACTTACTAACCATACAGACTTGAAATAATTGAATAAAGAAACAGTATGTGTGGAAAAAACTAAAACGGGCCATCTGTGATTAATGTGTCACTTTCAATATGAATCAACTGCCAACCTGGATAAAAAATATAAAATATAAAATATAAAACTCTTTCTTGTAAAATGAAGCTACAAAAGGTCAGGTGCAGAATTCTGTTCGGACTTCTGGGAACTACAATTCTCATCCAAACCAGCAGCACGTACAGAGGAAATGGGCCGACGGCCACAAAGGGAAGAAAAACAGGTGGAAGTCTTGAAGCTTAGACAATGAATCGTGTTGGAATGCTGAATGCATTTAAACAAGAGCCAGGGTTTGACGTCCGGAGACAAGAGAAGAGAAGAAGAGAGAGAGAAGTAGATTGGTTGACAAAGAGAGGAGGATCAAGAATGACAGAATACAGACTAGGGGAAAGTGGAAGATGCTGCGTCAAGGAAATAGCGATTGTCAGTCATGTTTCTGTGAACTTGTTTTAACACTGCAGAGGAGGATTTTGACCGCAGAGACGTACATAGTGTATCTTTGCCTCTCTGCGACAGACAGAGTGGCAGGCAGGAGATAATTCCAGCATTGATGAGTAAACACACTGAAATATTCACTCATTAAAGCAGAGCGTGTTAGCGTGCACACCGCCCACGGGGACTAAAGGATGATACCAATTTTCAATCATTATGTTCCCTCCCCTCCCACTCATTGGCACCTCTCCTAATCCAGCTTTCCATTTCAAGCCTTTTCTCTTCTTTTGAAACAACAAACATCTTTTAGTCATATCCCTTCCTTTTCATGTTGTCCCTTGACTCATCACTACTCAGCTTAGTGCTTCAGCACGTCAGTCTGGCTGACTCTGGAAGTGAAACACATGGACATCCGAGCCTAACCTTGTTCCATAATAGATTCCAGCTTCTCTTGGTTAGTGAATGAGCGAGTTGAGCACGCAGAGAGAGAAGTGCTTTCCATTATCGGCTCCATGACTAACATCCTCGACACATTAACGACCAACAAACATGAATTAAATGATGAATTCAAAGTTCCAATGATGGGCTGAGAAACAGCAAATACATGATATTTTCCATGAGAATACTATGTTGATAATATAAAGACTATGTCAGATAAGGACTGACATTAATAAAATCCCTGTGTGGGAGTAAAATGTCAATTTTCAGTGTCGTATCCGAATCAGTCTTGCACGTGTGACCTTTTTAGTGTATGTATGACCCAATGGGGTATCATTCAAGCTTCCCCTCCCACACACACACATTCATACACACTCGTATATGCGCAAACAAGGGAGATACTTACAGCAGGGGCACTTCTACGATCAGGTGAATGAGGTTGGATAACAGCTCCTCCAAGAGGTCCTCGCTGCTTGTTTCTACACAAGGGTTGAGGGAGTTATTATATGAGACATATATGGCAGCTCCCTGTTGATCACAGTCTCTCTTTGCTCTTTCCAACTCCCTTCGCACCTTCTGTCTATACTTCCCATCATCCATATTTCATGCTCGCTGTACAGCGGAAAGGCACTGAGAGAAATTAGCTAATTGGGATTACTGTTTTTTTTTGACATTTTTAATACCACATAGAACGCAATTTAAGAGCTGCTTCACGATCATACCGGCCAAAGTATGAAAGTATGATGGAAAACCAGGAGAGACGGTATGGTCTAGAATCATTTATTCTAAATCAGTTTTTTTTTTATTACTCCCCAGCAGTACAGCGCCATAATTCCATGATAGAATTAATCAAATTAACTCGACTTGGACACAGATAAGTGGCAGAAAATGAATGGATGGCTTAACCAAATTAACATAATTAATAATTTAAGTTTTTGCTCTAATTCACATTTGTGAATGATGATGAGCTTCTTGCTTTGCTCTGAGGGTGCAATTCCCCTTTTTTGGTGTAGAATGTCTTGTGACAGTCAGCGTTTGCACACAAAACTATTTTATAACTTAAATTACTGCCTACAGCAGGTAAGAGAAAACATATTTAATTTAAGACTTCCTGATGCCTTGGATTATCAGCTCTTCACCACTTTCAACAAGCCGTAATTATTTGAGTGTCATTCTGCAGGCAAGTCTCAGAAAGATATTTTTATAACAACCGTTCAACAAGGCAGATCTAACCCTTTAAATACTGAAGAGAGCTGTGTTTGTGAAAATGTCACAGTTCATGTTTGCAAGTGAATACGGGTGGTAGCAGGAATAACAAACGGCCATGGGGGAATGATTAAAAGAAAAAAAGAAGATGACTTTCCTTCCCCTTCGTTTTAATGGGTACTAATGCTTTTTACCATATTTCCATTTATCAAGGTCATCAAGAGTGAACACATTTGCAGAGTGTTTATGACATACCTCAGACAGGCCTAGTGTTTGAGGAAGAAGGAAAAAAAAAAGATGAGCAGTCACTGGACGCAGATTCAGACTTTTATTAAAGGAATCTCCCAGAGACAGCTGATCCAGGTCAGTAGCCAGGGGTATTTGTGCTCAATTAAAAAGCCAATTTCTTATCTCTCTTTAGGTATGAAGGGAAGTGTTACACATTTGACCCTCGTGGCAATATTCTAATAACTCACTGAGAGTCTAAAGGGAGCTAAAAACTTTCAAGAAAGTTGCTCATAAGATTTTTCAGAAGTTGTGTAATTTTTGTGTAAAGTACACTCAAGTGTGAACTGACTTGAAGGGCCTTAAGTTTTTGTTGACAGCTGCTAGTGACTCCACACGTACAAAACGAGAGGTGTTCACTCAAAATCTGTTCTTGGAATCCTGCCTGAATCCCTGTGACACACCTTCCTTTACAGAAATCCATCTGTGATGGAGCTCACCTCCACAGGAGCCTGGTGCCCTCTCCTGGTAGGAGAACTGTAGGTGCAGCTCCTCTTCACTCATCTCCCTGATGAACACCTTGAGCAAGCAGCGAATCATGAACAGTGCATTGTGGGCCTGCCAGATAAACAGTTGACTGCAGAAGAGAAACACAAAAAAAAGGACGTCAAACATAGAAATGCGATGTAAATAAATGCTGTGAAGGGGCCGGCTATGTGCCATTGAGATATGTCCTAAACATACCAAGGAAAGCTTGGCTGACCATGTAGGTTTTTGGGTAATATGTTACTTCAAATGTTAACAGTTACATATCTTCACTCGAGAGTTGCACAGCATACTTGAGTAACTCAACCAAATCAAATCAAATGTATTTATATAGCCCAATATCACAAATTATACATTGGTCTCAGTGTGCTTTACAGACTGTACAGGTTTACGACACCCTCTGTCCTCAGACCCTTGCATTGCACAAGGAAAAACTTCCTAAAAGAAACTCCATAATTAAAGGGGGGAAAATGGACGAAACCTCAGGGAGAGCAACTGAGGAGGGATCCCTCTCCCAGGACGGACAGACGTGCAATAGATGTCGTGTGTACAGGATAAACAACATAGTACAAATACAACATTTGACAGAAATTATGTTGTGTTGAAAAAGAGAAAGTATGGATGAATCCAGAAAAATGTCAAAAAGGCTTCCCGGTGTCCAACAGGACCAGGGCAGCAGGCACAGCCACGATTCCTGATCCTGACGTAAACTTTATCAGTGGCAACCTGCCACATGAAAGACACAGAAAGCCAGTGCAGAGCAGCTAATACAGGAGTAATATGATCCCGTTTCCTTGTTCTTGTAAATACACGTGCCGCTGCATTTTGGATCAACTGAAGAGTCTTAAGCGACTTTTTGGGACAACCTGATAACAATGAGTTGCAGTAATCCAGCCTTGAAGTAACAAATGCATGGACTAGTTTTTCTGCATCATTTTGAGACAGGATGCGTCTTATTTTTGCAATGTTACGTAGATGAAAGAAGGACAGTCCTTGAGATTTGTTTTATGTGGGAGTTAAACGACAGATCCTGATCAAAGATAATGCCAAGATTCCTTATCTTGGCATTATCTGGAGGCCAAATTAATGCCACCCAGAGCTTCTATGTAATTAGAAAATGTGTTTCGGAGGCGTTTAGGGCCAAGTATAATAACTTCAGTTTTGTCTGTGTTTAACATCAAAAAGTTGCTAGACATCCAAGTTTTTATGTCTTTAAGGCATGCTTGAAGTTTAGCCAATTGATTGGTTTCGTCTGGTTTAATTGATAGATATAATTGGGTATCGTCCGCATAACAATGAAAGTTTATAGAGTGGTTCCTTATATTGCCCAAAGGAAGCATATATAAGGTGAATAGAATCGGTCCAAGTACAGAACCCTGCGGAACTCCAAGAGTGACTTTGGCTGTCATGGAGGATTTATCGTTAACACATACAAATTGAGATCGCTCAGATAAGTAGGACTTGAACCAGCTTAGTGCGGTTCCTTTTATGCCAACACAATGTTCCAGTCTCTGTAGTAGAATGTCATGATCAACAGTGTCGAAAGCAGCACTGAGGTCTAACAAGACAAGAACAGAGACAAGTCCTTTGTCTGATGCAAAGGTCATTGTTAACTTTCACCAGTGCCGTCTCTGTGCTATGATGAACTCTAAATCCAGATTGAAAAACCTCAAATAAACTATTATTATGTAAAAATCACACAACTGTTTTGCGACTGCTTTCTCAAGGAGCTTAGCGAGAAAGGGAAGGTTAGATATCGGCCTATAGTTGGCTAAAACCTCTGGATCAAGACTAGGCTTTTTAAGAAGTGGTTTTATTACAGCTGCGTTAAAGGATTGTGGTACGTAGCCAGATAATAGAGACAGGTTGATCATATTTAATAACGAGGTGTTAATAAAGGGTAAAACTTCTTTAAACTGTTTAGTTGGAATCGGGTCTAAAAGACAGGTTGATGGCTTAGACGATGAGATTGTTGAGGAGTTACTAATGTTTTTGAAATTCCGGAGGTTGAATTTAAGTCATTACCAAAGAGGAGGAGATTAATTTAGTCTCTAATAATTATAATTTTATCGTTAAAGAAGCTCATGAAGTCGTCACTACTGAGAGATATAGGAATAGAAGGCTCTGTAGAGCTGTGGCTCTCTGTCAGCCTGGCTACAGTGCTGAAAAGAAACCTGGGGTTGTTCTTATTTTCTTCTATTAAGGAAGAGTAATAAGCTGCTCTGGCATTACGGAGAGCCTTCTTATACCTTTTAAGATGATCTAACCAGACTAAACGAGATTCTACCAATTTAGTGAAACGCCATTTACTTTCAAGATTTCTCAACTTTTGTTTTAGTTTGCGGATTTGTAAATTAAGCCATGGAGCTTTCTTTTTCTGTTTTATGATCTTCTTCTTAGAGGAGCGACAGAGTCGAGTGTTATTCGCAGTGAGGCTGCAGCGCTATCAACAAGATGATTAATTTGGGAGGGACTAAAGATAGCATTGGAGTCCTCCATTATATTGATATTGAGTCCTGGTATTGAATTAAGTGCTGATGGAATCACTTCCTTAAATTTAGTCACAGCACTTTCAGATAGACATCGAGCGTAGGATATTTTGCCTACTGGCTTGTAGTCCAGTAACAGGACTTCAAAAGTTATTAAAAAATGGTCTGATAAAAGAGGATTATGTGGACACACTGATAAACTTTCAATTTCAACACCATATCCCAGAACAAGGTCCAGAGTGTGGTTTAAACAGTGAGTTGGTTCATGTACATTCTGACTGAACCCAATTGAATCTAATATTGAGATAAAAGCATTTTTAAAGCTGTCACGATCAACATCCACATGAATATTAAAGTCACCTACAATAATTACTTTATCTGTTTTAAGGACTAAACTTGATAGAAATTCTGAGAATTCAGATAGAAATTCAGAATACGGACCAGGAGGGCGGTACACAGTAACAAATACAACTGGCTTTATTGTTTTCCATGTTGGGTTTGAGAGCGTAGGAACAAGGCTTTCAAAAGAATTATAGTTTAGTTTAGGTTTAGGATTGATCAAGAGGTTTGAGTCAAATACCAGAGAGGTGTGGGATTAAAGTCCTTGTGTATTTTGCCTTCTGAAACTAGAAAGTGGAAACCTCAGTTTCCTCATGGTACCTTAATAAAGCATCAGGTTATCACATTGTAATCGTCATCTTACACCAGGGGTGGGGAACCTCCGGCCTCCAGGCCGTATACGGCCCGCGAGACCATTTGATCCGGCCCTCGAGGTAATTCGTAAAACACACGCAAAAACTAGAAAAAAAATAAAATAATCTAGACAGCAATAGACGGCCGATGGACTGTTTTTCCTGGCCAAGGTCAGGGTCCTTGAACACAACACGAGCGGAACGTGTCATCACGTGGTCACGTAATGTCAAAAAACTTCAATATTAAACGAGACTTTCATTGACATCAGTGAACGCAGCATGGCGAGTGTAACAAAGAGAAAGGTGGATGTGGAATGTCACACTTTCCAGGAGAAATGGACGAACGATTATTTCTTTGAGGAAATAAAAGGCCAGTGTGTCTAGTTTGTGCGGACGCGCTTGCGGTGAAAGACGAAACATGTCAAACTGCACGAGCTGAAAGGACGAGTGCGTTTGGATAAAGTTAACGCTCTTCGGCGGAGTTTGGCCCAACAAGCAGCTCTCTGCAGAGCGGAACATACAAACATGGACAGATAGAGAGGTAGACCACCACACCAAGAACAGACTATTCCACCACTGCAGTGCAATCATCACTGACATTTACAATACTCACTTTATTTTCTATCAACCACTTGGTACTTATATTATTTTTATTCTATTTAATTATTGTGTACTGCCTTTTTACTTCATATGTTCTTCTGCTGTGACAAGATACATTTCCCCGTTTGCACAGCATAAAAGAAAGGTGAAATGAATGGGCCGCGTCTTAAAAAAATGTTGCAGAGGTTATGAGTTCAATAATTAGTATGGCCCTCGAAGGATGTTGTAAAAAATAAAATGGCCCTTGACATGAAAAAGGTTCCCCACCCCTGTCTTACACTGATGACTACTGACTGAGCAGAACCAGTGGAGCATACTTTGAATGAGGGTCACATTCAAAGTAGTGACTGAGAGTCTAAAGGGCTTGAGTTACTGTATATCATATGCATCTCCCTATGTGCTATTTAAAAACTAAGAAAACTGTGAGAATACTGTCGCCTTGCTCATAGCATGATATGACAGTACACAAGTTACTATATATTCACACCGAGACAAAATTGGGACAAAGTTGGTGAGAAAGAAACGAAGAGGGAAACAAGAAATGATTGGAACCATCCAGTGGAAGCCACAATGTTTCTCAACCACTGTCTGTCTAATCAGTCCCACAAATTGACAATTTGCACATGCCAATTATGTTAGACGCAGAAAATCTAAGTCTGTTTATGGGACAAAATATGTTACAAAATGTGGGAAAGATAGATGGGAGTGGATGGGGAGTGATAACTTCAACCTCTAATGATGTTGAATAGAGAACGAAGAGTTCCCAGCAGAAGCATGTCAGCAACTTGGGAGGGTCAATCTCTGTGGAAATGGAGCTTGGCAATGAGTGCACAATAATGCCACATGTGTTGATGGTTATACCTCAGCACTTTTCTCATGGGAAACTACAACCACTTCAGTGTTTTCTCCCCTGAAAACATAAGGATTCCCTGACTGCCTGTGATCAAACAATAACTGTCCTGCACTCCCGCACAGCGAACACTGACATGCACAATGTCTGTCATTACTGAATTCAGTCTCTCCCCTGAGGTTCCCATACTCACTCTTGGCATTCTGTAGAGATTTTCAGCTCTTTGGTTCTTCCCAGGAATATTCTGACAAGAGCTCCAAAGTTCCCTGATCTGGGATTGTTTTCAACTTCAGGGGGAAAGAGGAGAGAATTTATCAGCAGCATAACATAAAATACAGAAACATCCTAATCTGACAGTTTGGCATGCAAACAACAAGAAGTAACAAATATTATTTTTTAACCTTTTGAGAAGTTGATATTCATTGTGATCAACGTATGGACAATTAAAAAGATAAAACACACACACACACATGAAGCATATTTATATCATAAGCAACGTACTGAGGATCTTGGCGAGGGGGATGACGGCCTCTTCCAGTAACTTTGAGTCTCCACTGTATTAAAAAGGAAATAAAACAGGGAAGAAGAGAGTTAGAAAGAAAAGAAGAAGATAGCTCAAAGTTAAGCAAGAGAAAATGGATCTGATCGCTCAGATCATCTGCCCTCTGTTGTCATGCTAGAAACCTACAGTATAAACAAACAAACACAGATAACAATCAAATGGTTTATGTCTGTACTGACTGTAAATACAAAATGTAAATTGTATAAATTCCTATCAAAGACTGAATGAGGCAGTGACATGTTAGGATATACAGCACAACTTTCTGTAGTATTGTTACGACAAAGTATATATTTAATGCTTCATTAGATCAGCTGGAGGCATCTGTTCTTTAAACAAACTAATGTCATCTATACATTTGGATTAGATTTAATCCTGGGATCACTAGCCCTTCTGGAAGACAGCTCTTGGCAGTTCAGTCATGTCGTGATTGTGTGCAGTATGTTTCAGAGCACCACTCATTTTTGCCGTCTAAAAATGCCGTCTGGACAATACAGTGGTCATAAGTGAAATTAGCTTTTATATGTGCCAGAACTGGCAAGACCAACTGGCTCACATTAAAACCTTTCGTTTGGGAAATTGATTACACGCCGTTGGTCAAAGAAAACAAGTAATCTGAATAGGGAGATATGAGATGTTCAATAAAATTATTAAGCCCTAATGTGAATATGTCAACTTGGCTCTTAAAACACTATTTTCTGACATTTTACAGCCATAACAAAAAATCAAAACAATAATCGGCAGATTAATCAATCATGAAAATAAATGTTTAACATTCTTGTTTTTTGTGTTGCCCAAAATGCATCTATATTCACTTTGTTTCTTCATGTCTTGTATTTTTGTTCAAATATATAAGAAAATCTTGTGACTAAAAGAGATGAATGAATGAAACGTCCTTACTCAATGAATATGTAAAATCAGTCAAAGTCCAGTTGCAAGAGAGAATGCAACAGGCCTTTACGTCTCAACACTATTTACAAAGGAACTAAATGCTGATCTTTTCTCAGCCAAGCAGGACAATAACCCTGTTAAATAATGACTGAAGTGAACTCTGCAAACATCCTGTCCACGGTTTAATGTCTGATCCTGGTTGGGAATCTTAAAGGACTTTCTCTTGTAAAGGTTGTGTGCCAAACGTCTGTTGGTATACTGTAACTCTCGATACGTTTTTTCAATACCATAGAAAGGCAAATGTACACAATGTGTGATAACCGTCAACTTTCATACCGGACCAGTACGACCATACTTGATTAGATGCTTGGGGAGATTTGTCAAAAACAGAGGAATTTTAAAGAAGCTGTTAGGAGACAATAATAGTTTGTTGTTTTCTAATTTAAACACATCAGCTATAACACTGTGATGAGAAACCCTTCCAGGAGACATTGTACAGACATAGCATTTTCCACAAAAGGTCCTAAGGCTAAGGTCTACAATTCAGGAAAAGCTGCTACTGTCACTATACATTTTACCTCCAATTTGTTTCCCTTCCTGGCCGGCCTCTTGTTTTGTTTCTGTTGTAAGGTTTTCATATAGGAGCTGCAACTAACAATTATTCTCACTATCGGTATAATTTTCTTCCTTGTCAAGTTATTTTAATCATTCTTATCCTTCTTCTGGTGATTCAGTCTATATGCTCTTCACAGGACGGCCTGGTAATCACAAGTTACCAAAGCAAAAATGTGCTTAATTTACAACTTAAGAGTCGAAAACACCAAAAGTGCTGAGTGTGAAAGTTTACTTGACCTTGTAAATAGTAATTTGGCAAAAAATCATTAACTCAAGTTCCACTTACTAGCTTCCTAACTCCTGATCTTTCAACTGCATTTTTATGTCGTCATCAACGTAAGATGCGGCTGAAAGTTCCGAAGAAAGCCAGTAAGTGGACTTTGACTTTATAATGAAGCCAAACATGGAAAAGAAGGCAACATTTGAACGTGAAGCTGCAACCAGGAAGTATGTCTGTGTCTGTGTGTGTGTCTGTGTGTGTGTGTACCTGCTGGTGGGACTGATGAAGGTGAAGGAGATGAGCTGGTTCCAGAAAGGATCATTCTCTGATATGGACTCCGTGCCCACCAGGGCCTTGAGGCTGGGGTTATCGGAAAGGTCACTGACCTGGCTGGTGTTGGCTCCCATCTCGCTCTACTGGCTCCACTCAGCCAGACTCACCACTCTTCACTGCTTTTTCACCAGGCATATGCCAAATCCTGGGGGAAAGGAAATGCTTTATTTGTTGATGCCTATCAACTATACTACAAACAAACTATGAATGCCTAAGCCACTTCACTTAATGTTAGGCTTTTAAGGTTGCAATAAAGGCTTCATTATGATCCTGATCCTACCCATAAACCTGAAACATACTAAACTTTATCTTATTGTTCCTTGATTTCAAATGTCCTTAGCTCAGTAAAAATATATGTGTTCAGAATTTGCGAGTCAATTTGATGACCATACTTCAGCAATTACTGCCTTACTGGAGATCATCATTTTTAATTTACTAGGCTTAAACTGACTAATATGGCCCTTATGAACAACCATGTACAGTAGAAAGGCCAGTAGGAGATGTAAGTGGCACGGAACAAAGTTAACAAACTCATTAAATTACTTGTAAATCTAATAACAATTCAGATTAAACATAACTCTAAATTACTTTCACTAATCGATGGCAAATGTGTGGCAAGCAGCAGACCTGGCTATTACGTGTGCCTTTGTTCCATGTAAAAACGTAAGGAGTACATAAACAATATAAGAAGGCATGCTGCAACTGGGACTTGTAATGTGGATATTTAAATCTCCCGATCCATACATTTAAAATATTTGTTTTAATTTGAGTAATTTAATGATAGCAAAATCATCTGTGGTCACCAAATACAGGATGATACATAGGAACCAGGACGTGTGGTTTGTTTACTTGAAATGACACACCTTTAGCACACAGGTGTAGCCATCGAACCGACATTTGCCCAAGTAAACTGGGGCACACTAGAAGTACACAGCTGTGGTAAAGAGAATTTACCTTTTAATGGTAATACATGAAAGACACAAATCTGAACTAAGAGGAGATAAACATGCAACAACACATGCGATGTTCTTATTATGTTCTTGTTGTCGTGGCAACAGACAATTGTGACCTTTCCAGATCAAAAATGAGTTTCCAGATTCAGTGTGCTATCCTCATGCTTCTTTAGATGTATCTGTTCATAATGTGACTGCATCTGCTGCTTGAGTTAAACAACTTGCATGACGTTAGCTAGCTCATCCTGTTTCAAGTGCAACGAATAATCTTGGCAATCTTGACTGTAAACACGGTGTACTGACAGTCACATATTATCATGAAATCATAGCTGGGCGAGTTACTGATTCACGATCATGTCCGGTTTACTAGCGGCGTTTAATAAGTCACTGTCCAGAAAGCAGCTAACATTCACGGCTTGTTTGCTATCAGCTGACCGCTTACCTGTCAGAAATGCTTCTCGCAGTTTCGCGGCTCTCTTGAGTCCCGGTATCGTTAAAAGGCGACTGTTTTTTATAATAATGGACAGCTTTGTCCAATTTTTTTTATCGAGTGTAATTTCCAAAGGCAAATACTTGAAACTGTAGGTAAATTGAGACAATTAAGTTTACTCTACATACTCCTTTCCTCCATGTTTTCCACGTCGTCACCCCTTGCGTAATGACGACTGGTGGGTGTTGATTACGTCGGTGACGTCGCAGATAGAAATAGGGCCAATAGATCCCAAGTGCCTGATCTAAACTTAGACTTTCTATCTACTTTCAAATTCTATTTTAGAATTCATTAAAAATATTTCGTAAACACCTTTGATGTACTCATTTCACAGGCTATCATATGCATACCGTCTGAATAAATATAAAATATTAATATATATTATATATATATTATTAAAATATATTTATGTACGTGTTGTGTGTTTATCTAGCCTGAACTATTCACATTTTATCTACTTAGTTTTATCTGAAAACTCTGCTTAATGTGTCATAATTAATGACAATGATCAATGTGAAAATCATTTTTTCACAATTATAGTGCTGGCACATTTATATTGTTTAAAATATCACAAAATAAATTAACCCCTTAATGACTTTACAATATTAAGTGAGCAAGCTAGTTGAAGTAGAAGATCATCTTAGTATTGGATCAATAAATGAGCATCATTTCTTATTTCCAATGTTTTCTTTTATTACTTCATTAAACTGCAATTTTGACATAGAAAAAGAAATATTCCATCAACAGTGAATATTTAACACAGTAAATGCATATATCAATTCATGATTAACGAGGAAAATATATCAACAATAACAAATTCCTTAAAGTTACTATTATACAAATGAAAAAATTAAAATCAAGGTCCGCACAATATGGAAGGTTTATTAAAAACCATTCCATTCAAAGAAGAATGATAAGTTAATTCATAGTTTCTCTATATTATATTAATGGAATATTTACATTGTTTTAGATGCATTATAAACATTTAGAGCTGTCAATCTGTCTTCTTATCTGCTACTATAGTGGATCCGTTGGAAGTGGCCTCACCGTTGCTTTCAGGCTGAAACAGGAAAAAATAAAAGTATTTTAAAATGCTGTTATCGACAACATAACATCATCATCATTAACAGTATCAGTCATGATTAGGTCAAGTGAAACCCAACTTAACCTAAAATTCAATCACTTTCAGTTATATTAAATATGAGCAAATATGTTTGGAG
Source organism: Cottoperca gobio (assembly GCF_900634415.1). Lineage (NCBI taxonomy): Eukaryota > Metazoa > Chordata > Actinopteri > Perciformes > Bovichtidae > Cottoperca > Cottoperca gobio. Next base: position 12,337,120 of record NC_041366.1, on the reverse strand, counting down.
TGTCTGGATGAGCTGTTTGAGTGGTTCCTGTTAGGAGAGTTGTGGAAACATGTTTTTCTTCTGGAAATACTGATTTTCAAGCATTTATCTAAAATCCCTGCACTAGATCAGGGCAATATGGCTGAAATTAATATCATTATATTAGAAAGAATGCTTCTGCTATATTCTTCTACATTCTACTGATATTCATAATACACTATTGAGCCCTACAACCAAACACAAATATATAAATAACTAAAAGGGTTGCATTAATAACATGTCATAATAAAATGTATTACTTTTTAATTAACATACCTTGGTCCCATTACTATCGTCGATAACTTTTTGGTCAGTAGCGGCAGTCTCCTGGACCGCTTTTTTGGTCCAGAATGTGTTAATAATTGGTGAAATGAAAGGATAGAGGAAAGGCTCCAGGAACCTCTTGTAGACCCACAACAGGACAGGAATCACAATACAGGGGATGCACACCATGACGAAAATGAAGAACCTGAAGCAGAGAAAGAAGACACAGAGATGTCAAAAATCTTGTAAATCTTTTTAAATATATACATTAAAGAAGGTCAATCTATATATTGATTAAATTGGACAACCCAGAGTTTATCATGGGGTGCTAGGAGGTTGATGCTAGGTGGCTGTGAGATCTAGGATCTGTACAATTGTTTCATAATTCAAGGATTTTTTAGGATCCAAGGACAGAGGGCGCCCGACACTGTATCGATTGTAAATCCCCTTGAGGCAAATTTGTGTTAATGGGCTGTATAAATAAATTTGACTCAAATATTTTGTGATGTCTGTTCACATTGCCAAAGATGATTGAGAGCCTAAAAGTGATTTGTATTTACTTTATAAGCCAATGGATGACATTAGTAATTTAAAAAATTGTCATGTAATTGGAGTTCTGTAACTGACTGCATTTCAATGTAATCTGATCCGATAGTGTCCAACTGCAATGGAAACCTGCACCGGTCATTCATAGCACAGTAATGAATGTGAGAGCTATGGTACAAAAATATATTAGCCAGCCCGACTGTCATGTCGACATAGCTTAACTAGGGGGAGTATAACAAGCAGAATTCAAGTGATACGATCAACATGCGAACTGTATCTCCTTCAGTGTATTCTCCATACCACTCTAGTATCCACATTTAAGATGTCTCCCTCCACCAGTTCATAAAGCAGTGAGGTTTGTAAAACTGGTTGAAGAGGATAAGGTTAGTGAAGAAACCCATAACAGCATAAGAGAGGCATTTTCAGTTCTTCTTTGCGCTTTTAATTGCCGACCTGTTGAGGCTTCTCTTTAAACATCCATAGTTGAGGCTCTTCTTGAGACTCCAGAGGACGTTGTGTATGTTATTAACTCGTCTTATTACTGATTAGCGAACACCGTCATCAGTGATTGTTAGCAGCTAATGCTAGCTTTCTGCCATCGCTCGGTTAAACCAGTATGAGGACTTATAACTCTTGCAGACTGTTTCAACATGTTTCTAGCTTTAACTGCGTAATAATTCTCACCTCTGTGTATTATAAAACACCACCGTTGTCACGTACTGCCGTTGTAGACAGGATATTTCTCATGTGTTTTGGTCTCTCCTGCGAAGTCTCTGGAAGTCCATTAATTTACACATGCGCAAAACCTACATCCGTAGAAGAAGAGAGAACCGGAAGTTGTTACATAGCAGGCGCCTTTCTTCAAAACAATCATATGAGTTACTGAATTACAACTTTGTAAGTGTCTGACACATTATCACAGTTCTCAGTAACGTTTATTTTAAAGTGTATTTACCGGAGATGCTAGATAGTACAATACATGGCACTGAAATTAGCGGCAGTTTGCTATTTACGTAGTTTTTAACTTACTAACTTTGATCCGCTGCCATATAGCCTAGCTTAAAATAGGTCAATAACAGACAATTAACTTAAATGACAGCTTCATGCGTGCATGGTATAGTTTACATTAACATTTTCCGCTCGTTCGCTCTTGATTTGAAAATGAAAATAAAAATGGTATCCAGTTTGCAATGAAAGAGACCTTTCTATTAACGATATTCGACATCCATGCTGCTATTTTATAGTTTTTTGTGCAGTTTTCTTCCTCCTGAACATTTTCAGTAGTCTAAACGTTTCTTGTAAAGTCCGGCGTGTCTTCATTTCAGTGCCACAATGCCTCTGTCAACCCAGTCGCAAGCTGATGATGAACAATATGTTTTAGTTGCCAGTTTGGATAATGCTCGCAATCTGTCCAACATACTCAAAGCAATCACATTCAAAGACCATGCCATCTTCAACGCCACACCCAACGGTCTGAAGGTCACTGTGGAGGACTCCAAATGTCTGCAGGCTAATGCCTTCATCCAGGTGTGTCCCCTTTACATATTTAATCATCCTTGTACTTTTTCACTGAGTAAACACAGAGGAAGCGATCAATCTGGAAGCAGAATCTTGATTTACCCCAAATTATAATGGGGATACTTGAAAGAACAGGACCCTTTTTTAAATTTAAATATTTTGAGTTTTTCCAATGTGCAAAAGTTGGCAATACTCACTGCTAATGTAACAAAATGTCCCGCAGAGTATTCAGGGGCCAGAAGAAGGTGAGTACAGTCACCAAGAGGGACCGACAATAATTGAAGAGAGTAACACATAATTGTCCGTTAGTTGTAGATAGTCGGTGCAAGTGTGGTGTACTCAATGTTTCTCAGGACAAAGACCTGCATAAATGCACTTGTTAGACACCCTCACCCCTGATATAATCAAAAAGGGATCCCCAAATCGTTGCACATATAAAGCAACATTTAGACGTAGATTGACATATCTTCTTTTTATTCCAGGCTGAGATCTTTCAAGAGTTCACCATAAAGGAAGATTCGGTGGGTTTTCAGGTCAACCTCACAGTTCTGCTGGATTGCCTTAATATTTTTGGAGGAAGCACAGCACCAGGTAAAGATAATGGAAACAATACTTAAATAATGAACCACATATAATTCTATTCTAGTTTACCAGATTTGTTCATATTTTCAGCCATGGTTAGATTATCATCCATTTTATTTTCATTTTCGCCGCTGTGCAATGTTGCAGGAGTATCAACAGCCTTGCGGATGTGCTACAAGGGGTACGGTCACCCTCTGACCCTGTTCCTGGAGGAGGGTGGGGTAGTGACTGTGTGCAAGATAAACACACAAGAGCCAGAAGAGCCAGTTGATTTTGACTTCTGCAGCACCAACGTCACAAACAAGGTGGTCACTATTCTATGTAATGAACGAGATTAACTACTTTTCTGTTTCCTTGCAATGTATGTCACTTACTTTACAAGCCCATTAGGAATATATATGACGTATCTACAAGTTTTATGAGAACAGTACATAACTAATTTCTACTTGTGTACCACCGGCTCTTTTCATAGGTGATCCTGCAGTCAGAGAGTTTGAAGGAAGCCTTCTCTGAGCTGGACATGACCAGTGAGGTGCTACAGATCACCATGTCCCCCAGCCAGCCATACTTTAGGTGTGTTGTCTGTCAAAACTAAAACAGTCTGTTAAAGCCTCACTGCTTGTTTCACAGTATAATGTTTACAGGACATTTGGTTCATGAATATATTGCGTAAACTCCAAAGAACTATGATACATTTAATATCCTTTCAACAATCAAACTGTTGACGATGAAAGAGATATCAGCACACTTAGACTTTACTTGTGAATGTTTAGCACTGTGTAGATCTAAGTGAGTGGATATCTCTTTTATCAGTTTGATATATTTGATACTCCCAGCACCTCAGCAAAGATTGGGCTGGGTTAATCCTGCATTAATAATGAAATTGTTAAATGTATCAAGGTGAACGAAGCACACTTAAACTGTCCAACCTTTTTTGTTTGATTATGCTGATTGTAGATAACAAAAATCTGTGCTTGTGTTAAAAAAACGAAACATTGTCGTGACCGTCATCAGGCATTCGGTTGTAACAAAATATAGTTTTCAATAAATGTACCATTAATGGGTAACGTTCAATTTTTGAGTTTTACAAATATTGTTTACTACCTTTCAGCTACATTGTTCTTTGGTTTGTTCTGCTCTTCAGGTTGTCTACATTTGGGAACTCTGGAAATGCCCATTATGATTATCCCAAAGACTCTGACATGATGGAGCTGTTCCGATGCACCAAGACACAAACCAACAGGTTAGCACCAAAAAAGAAACGATACTAACCCTGAGGGGGACTGGTGACATTAACAAGACCACCAGAACATAAGAATGGCAGTGACAAAGTAGTGGATGAATTAACAAAGAAATTGTTATTTATTTTCCATAAAGTTTAAAATGATGTCGCTTTACGAGTGGTGATGGAATTTTTAAACGCTTATACCAATGGCAGACATTTGACAGAACAGGAAAAGCAAAGGTGTAAGTAAAAAAAATAACGTTCTATTAAAATGTCTCAGTGAGTCATGCTAGTCAGTGTAGTAGTATTATTAATTATTGTGCTTTTCCTATTGTCAAAATATCTACTCTTATAAGGCCAATTCTTCTGCGTTAGCATTGTGATGTTTACCTCTAGCACCACACACTGAGAAGAATGATTGTTCCTGTATCTGCCGGTAATGAGTTTTATTAAAGCTCCACATTGTGTCTGTTAAACTGTGACAGGTACAAGATGTCCCTGCTGAAGCCGTCCACCAAAGCCCTGGCTTTGTCCTGTAAAGTGTCTGTGAGGACAGACAGCAGGGGCTTCCTCTCTCTGCAGTACCTGGTCAGGAACGATGACGGACAGATCTGCTTTGTAGAATATTTTTGTTGTCCTGACGAGGATGTGGAGGAGGAGTGATTACAGTCTGTTGAAGTCCCCTTTAACTTCAGGGGGGGGCCAGTCGCTTTGAATGTGAAGGCAAAGTCTGCCAGGAGGCAGTACAGCCAGTGGGGAGCACTCAAGAAATAAATGCTGGACTTAAGGTCTCAGTGGATTGCATTGTCACTGGATTTTGACACCTTCGTGGTCTTGTCACTCTCATACCAAGTAAATTATTGTACTGACTGATAAGGAAAAGGATTGTATTTGTTACTATGGAGACCCAGCTATTTTGGGTCAGAATTCCCTTGACATGCAAACATTGCCTGTAACTTCATGAACCTACATGTTTTGTAGTCCAAGTGAGGCCATAATGGCTGCATAGAGTATTTGATACCTTTTCTTCCCTTTGAAACACGCAGCGAGCGGGTTGACGGCCTATAAAATGAGATTTAAGTTATTTATATTGCATTGATACATTTTCCTGTCTGTTCTCCACAGGCCTTCGATTTCCCTGCAGCTCTACACATACATTTGGCTATAGTTGTCCTTCATGTTAAATGTGTATGCAGACCTTTGAAAAACATTTGTTTATATATATATATATCAGGTGACAGATGAGTCATTTTGAATCGTTTTATTTCAATGACAGAAAACAACTTTAGTCACGCAATCAATAAACAAGGTTTTTTTACACTGATGGAATATTTACTTTTTATCAAAAAGGGATGGGCAAATATTGATTGCCGTATTGTAGAAGCTGAAACCTTAATGGCCAACAACAATCTGCACAATCCTTCTGAGGGAGGGAGTATAATATATATTGTGTAAATCCATAAAATGGCAACATATATTAAACACATTGTGCACATTTAAGATTTTCTCTCATACTGTCATGTTAAAATGACATGTTGCACATCAAGTCGTGTAACGGACAGAAAGCTCATCAGACTTTAGACCTGACTGCACGCTGGCGTAACCACATTTTCTTGAGACAACATTGAATCACGACAGCAGTAAGTCATTCACTCAGCGTAGTCCATCCGGTTATCTGCGTGCCAGCCTTTGCCTTTTGAAAGGTTTGTGCTTCTTCTTCACTTCCTTTGGCTCAGGCGCTTCTATCTGGATCTGAACAGGCATCTCGTCAGCTGGTGTTAAGAAGACGTCATCTGTAACGTCTTTAGCCACTTCCTCCTTCGCTTCTGTCCTCTTCATTTTCTGCAACTCCTTCACCATCTGCTTCTCACGTACTCTGGCTGCTGCCGCCAGTCGGATCTCACGCCGGTGCTGTGGGTGTGTGAAGAGGAAGGTGACAGTCAGGAAATATAAGATGTAACTTGGTAATGTATCAGCCATATCACAATATTATAATCCAAGTTCACATGTACTGGATTTTTACCATGTTAGGAGACTGGAAGTCTGAGTTTTCAAAGAGTGTAGGCCCTCCAAAGCTCCCCTGAAAGATCTTGATGAGGTTGAGAACAAAGCGAGGGCCGACCTCCACTAGAGCTGCATCCTCCTCCATGATCTGAACATGGCACCGAGAAATTATTGCAAAAACAAACATTGCAAATGGGAAGAAGAAAACAATATCTGAACACTGAACCCACAACTGAAGAACAATTAAATATTTACTAAAAATGCTGATGCAAGCTGAGAAGACTTTGTGAAGAACAGTGAAACATTACCTGGTAGTTTCTGAACCATATCCTGTTGTCTGCAATGGTGAATGTGAAGACGTGGTCCACAAAAGGCTGACTCTTAGGGTGGTAGCGTGGGGTGGAAAATGTCTGCAATAGTAAAACGTAGTGAGTACTTCAAATTTAAAAAAGCAGAACTGCTCAGCTTTCAAACAAAGTAAAGATTGCTTTCGGTTACATCCACTGCTGCATCTAAACAACGATCACTGACACGGTTCAAGTCATATTTCATCAAGTAAACTTTAATCCAACACCATCAATTTTGAATAACAGTGACAACTAAATGTAAATTGTTGAACATTAAAGTTTAATAACACTGATCAGCTCCCTCTAAGATTTCCACAATGTCATCTTCTGGCTGCAGTTGAACAGAAAGTCTACTTTGCTAAGTTATTATCAAATGTGTAGTCAGGTTTGATGTGTACATCTTGTTTACACACCTGGGTGAAGAGCTCCTTCAGTAAAGCAAAGTGGGGTTCCTGGTCAAATTTCTGTGGGACAAAAATCAGCTGTCAGCATGTGAGCAGATTGCAGGCAGTTTTTCAAATTACTGGTCTTTGACGCACACAGCCTATATTAATACCAAAAGGACAGCATTTCTCCCTCTGACCAGTGATACTCACAGGATCGAATGAAAGCAGCGGCCTGGATCCTTTGAGGCAGTTTCCGGTCATCTTGAGTTCAGCCAGTGTGTGAACTGTGGAGGAGACAATCCTAAAATTAGTGGTTGACCGATTTGTTTATTTAATGGCTGATGCTGATATTTAACACCATCGTTATTGTCTGCATTGTCTCTGTTTGTTTAAGTACATCTGCACTCCGTCTGCAGTGCACTTATTTTAGAAAAAGGTAACAACTAAAATGTCCACATTTTTCTTAAACTAAGTGAATATAAAAAATTATGATTGATATAAAAATAAGAGTTTTAGTGCACTTAACAGCATTTTTAAGCAAACAGCAGCATCTCCTTATTTCTAAGAGACAATGAAAGTTTGTAAACTTAAATAAATAAACAATGTTAGTATAGTGGCCTTCCCTGGTGTTGGCTCAGAGAAATACTATAATAAATAAATAAAATAAATAGGCCTTGTGAGCCAAGTCAGCAGCCTATGCTGATCGTCTCAAAATGGCATTAACCTATTAATATCTATACATTTATATAAAATCAGGTTTCCCAATTTAAGACGCCTTCTACTGCACTTCAGGATTGTTGGACAGAAGTAACTCACTGTTTTGAACCAAAAACTTTGCAGAAGGTCCATGAGGGCTGTTTGCAATCCTGTAAGGTAAGAACATAAATTAATTTACTTTAAATCTGTTCTATAACACTAATTACAAAATCTTTATCTGAATGTTTAGACAATGTAAAAGATCAAACCCTCACCACATATAGAGGTCCTGCTTCTTTTTGGCCTCGAAAAAGAGGCATTTGTTGCAGTTTTTGATCTCACACACCTGGGAACAATGTAGATTTCTTAGTTATGCTGTAATGCAAGTGAATACACATTGTGTTCAAATTTTAAAAACACACTCACCTCATTAACAATAAACAACTTGTCCTTTCTGTCCATTTTTGTATCTAACAGACAAAGAAAAACCTTGTTATTATGGCAGTATAATTGACAAAACAAAGCTTCTGCTCAACATAAGTGACAAAGTGGAGTCAACACATATAGTTGGATAAAATAATACTGTGTGACACTGTTGACACAATGCACTAACCTGCTTTTGAATGAGGCATCAAGGTCCTCAGGTCTTGCATCAAGTGTCTTGTTCTGTAGTTGATGCCCCTTGAGGAGAAAATGAGAACCCTTTCCTTGTTTTTCCATTTACCCTGTTCAAGAAAAAGCATTTCTTAATATCAAAACAAATAAAAAATAAGCTTTTTAGTATAGAGTTAAAAACATCCACCCCTTCATTCAAATCACCATAGCCATATCCAGGAAATATTGAGCAAATAAAACGTTTGCTTGGCCCTGTTTAGTGAGTGTTGATTGAGACCGGGCACGTTGTGATTTACCGACTTTCTCTAGACATGATCCACATTAAATTACACCATTCAATGTGTCCCTTTATAGGTAAAGGGTGTAAGTCATTTTAGTATAAATAGCGACATTAAATAGCTTAAAGAAAACATACCCCCGTGTATTAAGTTAGCCAACTAGCTACCAACGTCTGAGTCTAATAACAAGCACGAGCACTTACCGAAGAAACCGGTGCTGGAATTGTGATTTCATTTGTGTTCTGCTGTTCAGCTTCTACCGGGGCTTCACCTCTGTCTGCTACAAATTTGGCTTTTTTTGCCTTTTTATTACCAGGCGCCTGTCCTCCACGTTTTCTCTTGAACGCCGACATGTTTGTTTCGCCGACACAAATCTCGCGCAGCATCCAACTCAAACAACACACGTGCGGATAGAGTAGAGGAGGAGACCCCTCGTGGCGCGGAGGTGGTACTGCAGATACTGCAGACGCACACAAAACGCATCCCAAAAATAAAACACGGGATTTTTTGGGCTTCGCTGTGTGGAGAAATGATGGGCAGAACACTTGGTTTGTTGGGGACACATCTTGTCGTAGTAATACTTTTAAATAGTTTTCCTCTTCAAACAAATTCAATTTCAGGAAATTCAATTTCAGGAAAAAATATGTTTTTATGTTTTGAAGGGGGGAGAGAAGGAAAAAGATGCATATTTGTTTGTACAGTTAATTAAATTTTTGGGAAATGTCACAATCACAAAAAGAAATGAGAATACTCCAAAACAAATGTTGAACTTTGTTTTAATCAATAACTGCATCAATATAGCAACACAATTAGAAGCCTTAAGAACAAGAAGGCAATTAAAACTAATTATGTGTTTGATAAATCTTAACCAATGATACACCTATCTTTTTTTCACCATTAGATACTCTGATCCAGTCATTTAAATCGGTTTTAAATATTTTTTTTGTTCAGAAATATTGGAATGAACAAGCCATTCAAATGAATATATTGTCCTAATCACATATAATGTAACATGTAGGCCTATGTAATGTAATATAATGCCCCAGAGCTACGTATCCATAGTTTAGAAATACTGAGATCTTTGTAGACAAAAAAAAAAAATAAGATCTCTAAATTCTTCATATTGCATGTATTTATTTAACTGTGTATTTATACATTTAAACTAAACACATTTCCTAAACGAATTCAAAGCCTCACTAGCCTCACACTGCAACAATAAAACAACATTCACTTAATTGGTTCTTTCTCAGAGAAAAGGGCCGAATAAGAATATGATTGTTATTTAACTTTTAACTGTAGAGGGCAGCCACGCGCGATGTAGGTTCAAATCTGTTGATATTCTAAAGTAAAGAAAAGCAACTCTCGCGGGATTTAGCGGCAACATACAGTACAGATTATGTTTTCAACAACCGGTTAAGCAGTGATAAAAACATTGTATATTTTAATATGTAAGGCCAAAACCTTACAATATTATCGATATCACCTGAGAAGTCTGGATTTTTAAGAGATTAGTTAGAGATACTGCTCGGTTGCTAGCATGCCGCAGTTAGCATAGCTACATGCTAAAGTTAGCTTCGTCTTGGACAACGTGAACATCTGAATATTTATTCTACAGTAAAGTGTGTCTTTATAGTTAACTAACAATGAAGTGTCATTATGAAATATTGGGTGTGAAACGAGATGCAGGAGACGATGATTTGAAGAAGGCGTATCGTAAATTAGCTTTGAAATGGCATCCAGGTAAGTGATGGAAATATCATGAATAACGTTAGGATGACTATCTGATGTAGAAGCAGCTATATCACAGCTATAATACTAATGAAGTATTGTTGGTATTGGTAAAGTATCCGCAGTGAATTGTAGTCTTTGCTAAGACTTACTGTATGTGCCATGTAGTGTGACTTATTACACTATATTATGATGGTGAAAGATATTATATTGGCTAATGTAATTCCACAAACGCAGTTTGTTTTACATTAAAACCTTAAACTGCTGTTAAACTATTAGTTAAGTGTAACAATACTATTGTAAAAGTACAATATTGTGGCTACCTCTGAAATGTGTTGGAGGTATGGCATTTATGCTTTACAACTTTACAAGTTCATTACATATTACTTACATAGTGGTTATTTACTAATGTGCCTTTTTAAAACGTGTTTTATGTCTTTCTTACTCTGAAAAAATATAAAGATACTATGCTTGATCCTGCTTTGTGCTGGTATACTCCTCTAATGCTGTTAACTCAAACCGTACTAAAATACAGTATATTTTTCAGTTAAGTTTTCACTCTACCTACAGCTGTGCTTTCTGTCTGAAATTTACAGATAAAAACTTGGACAATTCTGAGGATGCGGCGGAGCATTTCAAGCTGATTCAGGCAGCTTATGATGTCCTGAGTGATCCGCAGGAGAGAGCTTGGTGCGTACAGATTTAGTTCAACATGTGCCACAGGGCTCTGATCTTTAGAGTCACAATATCTTAAATCTTTTACGTACATACCATGTGGGCTATGTATGCCTTAGTTTGATGCCTCTGTCGTCTTCTGTGTGGCAGGTATGACAATCACAGGGATGCTCTTATGAAAGGAGGAATCAGTGGGGATTATGAAGATGACAGCATTGATCTGCTGCAGTACTTCACGGTCACTTGCTACTCTGGCTACGGAGATGACGAGAAGGTTAGTGTTCGTGGTCATGTGTGCAAGGATCACGTTGTTTACATACTCACAAAAGGTCACATCAAACCTTCATCCAGGTCATTTGGGACCTCTTCCTCAGACATGGAAAATGCCAATAGAAACAGGATCTCAATCTGCCAAAGAAACTTCTTTCAAACATCCCCATGAGTCTCATTTTGTGGAGGATAAATCGAATGTCACTATATGATATTTGTCTATGTTACGTCTTGAGGACGTAAATGTTCGGCCATACATGTTAATAAGTATGAGTTACCGACAAATGGAATCTTAAACTTACAGCACATACCGCACATTTTGATTGGATATCACTTGATAAAAAATTTGCAGGAATGCGTCCCAGCTGGAAATTATGCCCCACTTCCAGGCTCCTTTTCTGTATTTAAGAACTATATCCAGTCTACCAAAACAGCTCAGGGATAAGACCCAAGATTTGATAAAACCCAGCTAGAATTCTATGGTGTAATTTTCAAAAAATATGCACAGACCCAAAAGAGTCCCCCACCTTAAAGATGGCACTTGCAGTTTATGTTTGTGGTGGCAGCTTTATTCTTAGGGATTGTGGAGTGGGGACAGAAAATCAATGTGCATCTCACATTTATTTTTTCATTTATTATCCCCTCTTGTTTGTATCCACTCTCTCTCCCTTAGGGCTTTTACATAGTGTACAGGAATCTCTTTGAGTCCATTGTTAAGGAGGAGATGGAGCAGGCCAAGGTGGAAGTTGAGGACGACGAGGAGGAGTTTCCTCCATTTGGAGACTCTGATAGTGACTATGACACCGTAAGCCGGCACCACACTTAAAACACTTGCCTCATGGTTGTTCCTTTGTTGGATGATATAGGATTTCTTTATACAATTCGATTACATAAATAAAATAGTATGTTTTCTGTTCTGCTTTCTCTGAGTAAAACTAAAGAGTAACAAGACTGATTTACTTTTAATAGATTGTTTGTCAGTGTCTGTACTTAATCGGTCTCTATTTCCATATTACAGGTAGTGCACATGTTTTATGGCTACTGGCAGAGCTTCTGCACTCGTAAAAACTTTGCCTGGAAGGAGGAGTTCGATACGAGGCAGGCCTCCAACCGCTGGGAGAAAAGGGCCATGGAGAAGGAGAACAAGAAGACCAGAGACAAGTCTCGAAAGGAGCGCAACGAGCTTGTGCGCCAACTTGTGGCTTTTGTTCGCAAGCGTGACCGGCGCGTGCAGGCCCACAGGAAGCTGGTGGAAGAGCAGAACGCTGAGAAGATCAAGAAGGTGGAGGAGCAGAGGCGGAAGCAAAAGCTTAGCCAGGCCAAGTAAGTAGCGGATGGATAGTAAGATAGATATGTATTTGTCTCTATTTCTTCCTCACACTCCAAATACTCTTCTGTATGTCCATCCCAGACTGGCAGAGGAGTACAAGGAGCAGAGCTGGGCGGCCATGTCTGAACTTGAGAAGGAGCTGCAGCAGATAGAGGCTCAGTACGGAAAGGAGTTTGGAGATGTATCAGAAAGTGAGGAAGAAGAGCTGGATAGGGACTCACGGGAGAAGAACAGTGAAGAAGGAGGAGGTCAGTGAAAAGTCCATTGCATTTAGTCACACTTACAGCAGCTACATGCATGAGCTCCTACAGACCCGTTACAGCCTGATCTTGTATGATATATACGTCTGTGTTGTCAGCGGAGGAAATCAAAGACTAAACTATAGATTGAAACCTACGTCATGACTCCTGTTAACCTCCTGTGTAAAGTATAAATCTAGCGTAATTGCTAACACTTTTTTGAACTGCCACTTTTTGTCTTTTGTTTCCCTGAATTGAAAAGAGATTTTGACAATATCACATTAGGCTCAGTGTTTATTCATCGTAGATTATTAATAAGGTTACATTTACTTCTGTGTGTGTGTGTGGTGCCTTTTTTATAATAATGTTTTTAAATAAAAAATCATTTATTCACTGATGCAGAGCAGCCTGATGGAGACGAACTAACTGATTATTATGATGATCTGTACTGCCCGGCCTGTGACAAATCCTTCAAATCAGATAAAGCGTGAGTAACCTCCCACTCCCTCCACCTACCTGCTATCCTCTGGACCTACATGCTGATTCACTTTGCTAAGCTGTGAATGTGTTTAGCGAAATTAAATCAGCGTGACAACCTCAAATGCATTCACTTAACTTTTATTGATTCCAGCATGGCATTAGAAAGTCACACAAAGCTTATTTTTATCCAAAGTGTTAATAAAACAGGTGGTATGGCCTGATGTGGTTGACCGGTCATTGTTTACATATATCAGGAAATGTTCTAATTGTTTTGGTTCTAACTAATCGATTTGCTTAGAGCTTTTGTTTCTTTTCTTATTATTTCTTATTATTATTTAGTGAAACTGCACACTTCAGACTTATAGAACATATTAAAATAATTGAATTTCGGTGGGTTTAAAGGTACAATGTGTAAGATATGGCAGAATTTTAACCTAAAACATTACAACAATGAATATTATCAACAGAATGTGAAGAGGTAAGAGTGTTGACGTTATGTCGAAGAGGTCTATGTGTTGTACAAAGATATCTACTGAAATGAGCAGTCTAACTCAGTGATTTTGGATATTTGGGGAGTTAGGTGGTCCGTGAGTGTTTTTTTATTGGTTAAGTGGTCCTTAGTCTGAAAAAGTTTGATAAACATTGTTATAGAGGGTATTTTTCCCGGATATGAACACAGGTGTGCCTTGAGATTTTGGCTTGGTCTTTGGTGTGCCTTGGCCACAGAAAGTTTGAAAACCACTGGTCTAACTGACAATCACCGCTCCATCCAGTCTTGTAATACCACTTGTTCTAGAGGTGATAGTGAGTCGATGTAGCGCCAGTCTGCCCTCAGTACAGAGGGAGAAGTGTAGCTGCCTGACTGGTGCAGACTCAGGGCTTTGTCAACATTACATCCATGATCCCTGCTCGTTTTCATAGTTTATTCTGATTAAATCCGAAGTGGCAGAAACGAGAAAAGGACTCGTACTCTCGCCTCGTCCTCACCGTCTGCGGGAGGCTAGTTCGCCAGAAGTAGAGTGTACGAGAGAGTCGGGAGACGGAGAGAGCTTCTGTTAGCAGTCAGCAGATAGCACTGATTTAGCCGACTCCCCGCAGGATCGTCAACACTTTTTGTTGCTGCAGTTACACAGGTTAGACCCAGCGCTCCATCAGCCCGCTGTTACTCCCGGTACTGAGATATTCACCTGAAAGCAGTATTATGTTGGCGCACAGTGCGAAACAACAACAAGAGTCGTTCGCTCATCTCTGCCGCCCCGGACCCAAGCAAACATACAAACTATTATAACGTAACGTTACGTTACAATTATAATATAAACAGGTTAACATACTATAGGTTTTTTTTTTAATTACACATGGAACCTTTCATTTCTTAATTTGGCTTTAGAAAATTGGTGATAATAATATAAAAATATAAATGACTGTTAAGGGCGTTTATACACTTCACAACTGTTGAATCTGTGTTATTAATACCTTTTACATTTCATTTCATAGTTTCTTTCCTTTCTTCTCTACAGCATGAAAAACCATGAAAAATCCAAAAAGCACCGGGAGATGGTGGCGTTGCTACGGAAACAGCTGGAGGAAGAAGAGGATTTGCTTGGTTTGAAGGTGAACGGAAAGGAGGGAAGAGCGGAGGAAAATAAACAGGAAGACGAGGGGGAGGAGGAAGAAGAAGAAGAGGAGGAGGAGGAGGAGGAAGACAAGCCAAGGCAAAAGTGTGTAGCCTACTTTTCACCTGGTTGACAGGATGGTAAGAATTTGTTGACACATCAGAATTGGATATATTATGGGACATGTTTCTTTCACCTACACAGGCTGTCCAAAAAGCAAAAGAGGAAAAAGAAACAGCAGAAAGTAGCACAGGTGAGTGATGCATTTTCTTTTCTTGAAGGTGATGTGAACCTTTCTTAAAAGCTTTCTTTAATCCTGCTGTCCTCCATAGCAGAGTGCTCCTGAGGAAGAGGAAGAGAAACCAACACCGACCGCCAGCGAGGAAGAAGTCCCCGAGAAGTCAGAGAACCCTACAGAGCCTGAGAAGCAGGACGTTACCCCTCCCACAGAAGTCAAGAGGTCAGTCAAGATCTGTGCGGTGTCCTTCATGCTACCAGTCTCTGTCTGGTTGTCTAGATTTGTTAAAATATCTAAAGTCTCTGAAACGACTGGCCGTTTCATTCTATTGGTCGGTAAACATTTACGCAAAAATGACTTATTACCCGTTCTGCTCAGAGAGGACTAAAAGATGCCAGTTGGCCGCAGAAGGACTGAATGTTAATAGCTGCTATACTTAATAGCTTGATTCATTATTTTGGCCACTTGGGGCAGCAGAAGAAGCTGAAAACAAGCAGCTGACATATAATCACCGTAGAAAGTTGTTATGGCAAATGTATTGGCAAACTGTTTCCTTTTTACACATCCAGTTGGCACAGAACAAGATTACTCTTTTAGACAATATGCAGGTGCTTAGCTTGCTTGATGTTCCACTATGTTCACCAGTTAGCCTAATGTGTGTGTTTGCTGTTGGGCAGCTAGCATACAGTTGGTTTATACTGTAGTGCTTTCCCTGGAAACAAGTTTGATGAGAGGCTCATAAAACCAAAGGAATGAGTTGAAAGATGCTAAACTGCTCTGTATAGAAGAGGTGAACTGCAGCATCAGAGCATCAGGTGGTAATTCTACAAAACAAAATGTAAAGAATTGTATTTGTTGTATTGTAAGAGTTTAAAATATATGTCATCCAAATGTTGCCTCAGCAGCTCTGGGAAGACGAAAGGAAAGAAGGCAGGGGGAAAGGACAAACCCAAGAATGTCAAGTCTACTACAGCAGAAGAAGAGTGTCCTGAGGTTTGTACTGTTAATTCTACAGTTTAAGAGGATTATATGGCAGTGATTTGTTTTTAGCATTTTATCCATTTAATAATTGTATTATTACAAATCTCTTCTGCCTACACATGCATCCACACTTGTCAGTTTAACAGCATACATTTTACTTCTCTTTGAGTTATCAAAAATGCCATTATTACTGTAAGAAAATGATCTATTCTTGTATTATTAAATCCCATATCCCCATTTCCACCTCCCAGAAGGAAATAAACCTCCACTGTGTGATCTGCAACACGGAGTTCCCCACAAGAAACAAGTTGTTTGACCATCTGAAGACCAGCGGTCACTCCATCGCGCTCTCCTCAAACGCTCCTCCCAGTGCAATGAACAAGAGCAAAAAAGACAAGAAGAAGAACAGATAGCAGATATTCATCTGGGCAGATAATGCTGAAAGTGGTTGGCTGCGGTCGAATAGTCAACATAATTATGTCCTATGTTTCGCACCTTGACCTCGATGGAAAACGTCATGAGGTCAAGGAAAGATGTGAAGGAGAATTTAGGAAAAGACAACTACGGTGCTAAGAGAATCCGACTGCACTTACACTAGACTACGTAATTATACAACAGCAGATGTTATTGAAGTGGGTCTGCCGTGGTGCTTTAAATGTTGCTACCGCAAGGAATTGTGGGAATGCATTATGGTCCGGTGTACACTATGCAAAAGGAGATGAGAAAGGAAGCATTAAAGCAGCTTTCCTGAGCATTTAGAGAATTCGACCAGCTCTTATCATGGCTGCCATTTAGATACATCCAGGTCATTTCACTCAGTTAGGATCCTCCCTAAGCAAAAAGGACTATTCAACCGCAGCCATTGACTCAGCAGGGATAAAGGAAACTCTGACAAGTCTCTCTGAAGGAAGATAAACTAAAAGAAGCCTTTGAAAGTGGACTTTTAATGGACTGGTTGGCTGAATTTTTCTTTAATTACATAAAGATCTTGTTCAGTGAGACAGTTATGTGTGTGTGAGTGATTGAGACTGCTGTATATTGAATTATTGAAACTTTGTCAGTACCTTTCCCAGTAATTTATGAACGCCTCTGAACTGATGAACCAGTAGAGAAAAACCTGTTATTATTAAATCCTTTACCGTTTTGGGAATAATCTCTCTTGGTTGGTCATGACGAGCTCTGTAGTGGTATTACTGCATCATACAAATAAAGTGCTGCATGTTGGTATTTATACAACAACTCTGGAATGATTTGCATTATTGCCTCTACTAACCATGTCTAACGATAACTACTGTATGTTGGACTACCTTTTTTATATGCTGTTTTTTTTATTGGTGACAAAAACTAAATGGCCAGTGTGTAGTATTTAGGGAGGTCTATTCGCAGAAATGGAATATAATATTCATAACTGTTTTCATTAGTGTATAATCACTTGAAACTAAACCCTTCATATTTATATAGGGAGTGGTTTCTCTTCCACAGAGTCCACCATGTTGCACCGCCACTGCTTGGGGGGGGGGGGGGTCCTGTGCAAAAACACAGGAAAAGAGTTACAGTATAAGAAGACAGTGACCTTTTTTAAGTACTCGAGACAGACCTTCTCAATAAGATATGAGTTGTGTATTTTTGGTTATGAGTAAAATGACTCAAAAATATTGGACGGATTGACAGTAAATTTAGTATAGACTTTCAAGGTCCCCAGTAAATTAATCTTAATTAATTAATGAATTAATTACATATTTAGTTTATCCCCAGACTTTTCTTGTAGCACCACCAGCAGGTTAAAGTGTTCTCTTAGGGCCAGATCACATCACCTTTAAAAACGGCAACGTTTTGCTGCGAATTTCAAAACTCTTACATTGAGCTAAACTTGGTACAAATGATGGTGCATCGTTACAAATACATCTTTTGAATAAACTGAGTGTACCTATTGTCTCGTTAGCTAACATTGAGAGCTATTGTCCCCATAATTGTGACTGATTGATGCTAGTACGTTCCTGGCTGGCTAGCATATTAGCCGTTAGCTTGTCAGCAACATTAGTTCACCCACTAGCCCTGACAGTAGCTACTCCTTGGGTCTAGACATATATTTTCACTTGAGTAATTGTTCATTCCATCAACCTTTACACTGTAACATTTTCCCTTTTGTGCAGCTACAGGAGGCACTTAAAAGCATGTCAAATTACCCCATAAAACATTTAGAAAGTATTTGTGATTAGACTATTATGTTTCAAAACCTTCATTGTTCAAATCAGCTTGCAGTCTTTTTCTTCTTCTACTAATTTATTTGTGCATTTCTACCTTTTACAGTCCATATGCATCATACCACTCTCTGCAGTCCGCAGTAACTATGTGTCTGCGCTTTACATTTCTATTTTTGATGATGAAACACATGACAGATCTGATCTTCTTAAAGCTTGATCAATATTCTTATAAGAAGAAGCCAAGTTTTATTTCATACAAAGGATGATTAAAAACTCACACAAATACAGGTTTGTAAGGTCTGCTGTGCTGCTCTCAGAAGCAACTGTCCCAGCCTCCGTATTTATACCCATTCTAAAGACAGGAAGCCATGAAGAGCTTCCAGGTCAGTTTTCCTTTTTTCTACAACATGGGGGTTGCAGCAAACACAGATGTAATAATTAACTCAGGTCCCAGACGTGCTAATTCAATCGACTACAGACAGATGACTGGAAAGATGACTTTGGACTCTTGGTCAGGTAGTTTAGTTGTACATCTTTAGGTTAATGTTTGCATCCTCAACCAGCACATTTAAATGTCTCATGGAGCGTTTGTTTGGGAACAACATTAGTCAGTACTCTTGTATTTGGTCAATGTGACCGTCTTTTGTGCAAAAGCTACTTTTAGCTCAATAAGCAAGGAATAAACTTAAAGTTTAGTTTTTCAGAAGCGAGTAAACAGACTTCAGGTTAGGTCATCACTATAGTTTTCACAGACAATAACCTATGAAACAATTTGGGCACTGCAAAGACAGGTACTATGGAGTTGACCTGCTTTGGACCCAGAACCCAGAGAAAAGATAATTTTGGTAGAAAAACAGCTTTTTAAAACCGCAGCCCTTTTCAGCTTCCATCCATCCATCCATCCATTGTCTACCGCTTATCCGGGGTCGGGTCGCTGGGGCAGCAGCTCCAGTAAGGAACCCCAAACTTCCCTTCTCCGGGCCACATCCGCCAGCTCCAACTGGGGGATGCCGAGGCGTTCCCAGGCCAGTGAGGAGATATAATCTCTCCACCGAGTCCTGGGTCTTCCCCGGGGTCTTCTCCCAGCTGGACGTGCCTGGAACACCTCCCTAGGGAGGCGCCCAGGTGGCATCCTTACTAGATGACCGAACCACCATCAACTGGCTCCTTTCAACGTAAAGGAGCAGCGGCTCTACTCCGAGTCTCTCACGGATGGCTGGACTTATCACCCCACGCCAGCCACCCGTCTGAGAAAACCCATTTTGGCCATTTGTACCCGTGATCTCGTTCTTTCGGTCATGACCCAGCCTTCATGATCATAGATGAGGGTAGGAATGAAGATCGACCGGTAGATCGAGAGCTTTGCCTTCTGGCTCAGCTCTCTTTTCATCACAACGGTGCGGTAAAGTGACTGCAATACACCAGTTTCCTGCTGAAAGCCATGGCCTCAGATTTTGAGGTGCTGATCCTCATCCCAACCGTTTCACACTCGGTTGCGAACCGATCCAGTGACTACTGAAAGTCACAGACCGATGATTTTTTTAATGATTTTTTAGCCTTTATTTATACAGGTAAAAAAGTCTCATTGAGACACAGGGTCTCATTCTCAAGAGAGACCTGATCAGATTGTAACAGTACCATACAAGTTACAGACTTACAAGACACTAAACACAGAGGCAACAGTCAAATAAAACATCATAAAAACAATTGTCATTGAAAAAGCAAAGTGCATTTTCAATGACAAGAACAAACACCGACAGCTGATTTCTCCAGATTTTTTTAAATAAGTTTAAAATGTCCAAGGGGTATCAAGCTGGACAGCTTGGTATGGGCGGAGTCTGCCAGAAAATGTCCCTTATTTTGAAATTCCAATGTTGACAGGTATGATGACCACACTGCGAGAGTGCAATTGTAATATTGTATTTAGTGCCATCATTAGGGGAACTTTTGTATTTTTGACAAAGGAAAGACAATTGTAATATAATATGCGTGTTTAGGTCGGCATCAGTAAATGAGCTCAACATTTGATCTTTTATAAAACCTGATGGTTTTTTAATGTTGTACTTTTTACTTCATTAGATTTATTTGACATTAATTACTGTTTACAGATTTAGATTAATATAAGTTATAAACAACTAATAATTATGTATTATTATAGGTGAGGCTATCCAGCTGTATATAAAGTAAATAAAAGTGGCTCCACCTTTACCACCTGCAACAATAATAAATTAATGCCTCAATAATTATAATACAGTGATACATACATATATATATATATATATATATATATATATATATATATATATATATATATATATACATGTATACATATATATATATATATATATATATATATATATACATATATATATATACACATATATATATACATATACATATATATATATATATATATATATATATATATATATACACACATATATATATATATATATATATATACATATATATATATACACATGTATACATATATATACACATGTATATATGCTTATTAGGCCCCCTGGGGTTTTATTGGCCGCCGGCGATCGGGCAATTGCGGTCGCCAAGACTCATTTGGCCTGCCCTGGTGTGTGGTGTCTGACCGCCCTGGTGCTTGGTGCTTTGTACTAGCGCCGCTCCTAGCTCTGAGTGTCTGTGGTAACACTAAGGCCTCAATCTCACCCTGACATCGATACAGGATACCCCTTTTAGGAGGTAAGTAGCGCTAGCTAGCTGTTAGCTAGCTAATCACATCCCCATTTCCACAGACTGAGTCTCTAAAATACACTCAGGTTGCTGTCTGACAGGTCCGCGATCAGTGTCAACAAAGAGTTGCAAAACATTGCATCTAATACATGGAGTAGGCGTTGACCTTCTTCTCATTGGTCCCCGTTGGCGCCATCACGCTCCTCAGGAGTAATTTTACTTCACACACTAAAGCTAGTTTCTCCACCGAGTCCTGGGTCGGTGAACAAACTTTCATCTGAAACATTGTATGAGCTTTGAATATCAAATGGCTTATGGAATTTAAGCTCAGACATTTTTATTATGAACCTTTCCTCACTTTGTAACACTCGAAATGCATGATGATGGTCATCAAAATAATTCTCGGTGAATAGCTTGTTAATAAACAAAATGTGTTACCTTCAACCAAAAGTACATCACATATTTGACAAAAGACAAACAAGTCCACATGTATATTCTACACCATCAACTTTAACACTAGTTGAGAAAACATCTTTTGACAAAATCATTTCAAGCATTTCATTGTTGACCACATTCACATCTCTGAGGGAATAAGTCTTAATTGGTCCATACTCTTTTTATTTGAGGGTGAAGGTTTCCCAGTGATAAGCAATAGCCATCTGATGCTTTTTAGCAAGTGATTTTGTTGTTTTTGAAATAATCTTTAAACATCTCGTCTTTGGCTTCAAACCTCATAGACCACATATACAGTGGGTCATAAAATGATGCTTCGGTAGCAAGTTTCTATGTGGATACAAGTGCTTCAATAGTTTGTGGTGGTCAACAATCGAATGCTTTAAATATATTGTCTTACCTAGAGTGAGAAAAAGTGACACAACCATGTTCATTATTTTAAGTAACAACAGTAACACATTCCAGTTTTTGTTTCCTGCAGGAATGATGTCACCAAACAGTGGGATGTTTTTCACAAGACACAATGTCTGAATAGAATTCAAACCAATGCCATTGCCAGCACTGTCCAAAATTATCTTTGTCTGACGTTTCTTTCGTTCTAAAAATCCGTAGTCAAAACCATCAATCCTGGAAAGCAAGTTCTGTTGTGATATTAAGTCTTTTGTGAGATATTCAAAAAGCAATTTGATCTCACACTGAGTCACACCCTCAAGAAGGTCATGCATTATATCAAATGAGTAATTATTTCAAACATGGAAATAATTCAATGAGTTAAGTGTAGAAGTCTTTTTCAAACCATACAAGGAGTTCAATGGTGGGTTGTCTTGGAGACATTTGTAATGCATATCAAACATATTTTTTCCACGAAGGATCACTTTGGGATCTTCCTCACTGTATACTGTTTGAGAATCATTCCTCTCAATCAAACACTACTAAGACTAAGGCCTTGGGTTTTCAGTAATTTTATATAATTTATCAACGGTTCCAGTATAACACCATCAACTTCTGGCTGCTGGGATACAAATTCTGACGCATGAAACCGGTCAGTATTGTTTTAGCCTCTTATTCAGAGAGTGAGACTGGTACTAGCTGGTCAAGCAGTCTGGCTCTCAAGTCTCTGACTCTGGGTGACTCCTTCATTTTCCCCACATCAATGTTATACACTGTTGTCTGCAAGAATGTGTAACAATTCAGTAACGCAGCATCGTACGACAAATTTCCCGGGATAATCCCGTATTTTTACTTCTATCCCGCTGTCCTCCCGTTTAAATATTTTCCAGTAATTATCCCATATTTTTAACCTTTCAAAAATAAAAATAGGCCTAATTTTAAAAAGTGTACAGTGGTAAAGTGGCCTCCGGTAGAGCAGATGACACACAGAAGAGAAAACAGGAACAATAAAACAGAAGAAGAAGATGATGAGAGTCACAGTGAACATGATAGATGGAGACGCAGTTGTACCTGCCAAACAAGTTAAAACTTTATGCAAGTAACTAGACAAATGGGAGGAGACCTTCCCTTATTTAATAAAAAGCAGAGTCGGGCAAACTCGTGCTTTTTGTAAAGTGTGCCATTTAGATTGTATGATTGCACACGGCGGAAAAAGCGTCCAAGCACAAGCACGCCCAAGAGGCACAAAACATACACTGTCAATGACTTCATTTGTCACAAGAACTGTTTCAGAGGCAAACCAAGTGACCAAAGCTGAGGTAAAGATGTCGATGTAGATGTAGATGTAATGTAGCCTTCAGTTAGCCTTGAGGCAGGCACAGTCTGCAACCTATGTTTACAACAAGTCCCTTGCAGATGCTAGGGACTCCCACACTGAATACAATGTATATATGCAATTAAAATACATACATCTTATAAACATGTCTGTACAAGTAATACATACTTTAAATAAACATGTAATTCCTGAACCCGTCCCTTATGTGTTCACATTTACATTATATGGGTTGGGGCTGGCTGGCTCAGAGCTGTTAAGGCAGACCTGGGCAATGTACGGCCCGCGGGCCACATCTGGCCCTTTGGCCGGCCCTGTCCAGCCCGCATGAGGACAATCGTAAATTATAACATATATGAAAAAGTATATATATTTTTTTAAACAACACCCTTTTCAAAATAAAAGCAACACCATTGTATTGCGTGCATGGTGTAAATAACTTTCTAACTGTGTTGCTATTATTTTGAAAAGGGTGCTGTTTTTCTTTATTTACGTATGCACGTATGCAAGTAATGCTGGCCGGCTAGCCCTCAAAATGTCCGCTCACGCCAAAATAAGAAAGATTGATACAGAATGCCATGGACTGCTAAGTATTTATTTACAGAAGTGAAAGGTAAAGCCGTGTGCTTAGTTTGTGGTGCGCAGGTCGCTGTGTTCAAGGATTACAATTTGAGTCGCCGTTCAAGAACTTGTCTGATGAAGAGCGGGAAAAGGAGTCGGTTGCTTTGCTAGCTGCAAAACCAACAAGGACTTTTTACAAAACATTGCACGTCCAGAGATGCAGCTGTCAAGACAAGTTATGTCTTATCCCACAAAATCACTAGAAAAAATAAACCGTTTTCTGACGGAGAGTTTATCAAGGAGTGTTTGGTGGATTCTGCAGCACTCATATGCCCGGAGTAAAAGGAGGCATTTGAGAAGCCATGCAGTCAATGAAGGGGACAACAACAGGGAGTGATGTGTTCACGGAGGTAAATGCATGTGTGGACAAGTTGGGACTGAAATGGGACAAACTGGCAGGCGTGACAACGGATGGTTGTCCAAATCTGATGGGGAAAAATGTTGGACTTTTGAAGAGAATGCAGTATGAAGTGACATAAATGAACGGAAAGGGGTCGGTGTGACCAATGTGTAATAGTGCAAATGGTCATTCCTCAAGCTCAAGATTTATTATTATTACATTTATATCTATATTCAGCAACAAAGCATGTGCTCAAAAATTACAATCATACAACGTTACAGCCAAGCAGGATTGAGCAGATCCAAAACAAGCTAAATTAATTTTAAGTCAGTTATTAGCAAGGCACTGTACACAATTATTTTCTCATTTAACTAGTGAGGTATGTCAAGTGAATTAAGTCTTCAAATTGCAACTTAGTTAAAAAAGGTTCCCTTTTACAGTTGCTTTTCAAAGGCAATAAAAGAGTTAGTCATTACTGACATTTTTCAACATTTTAAATGCAGTCCACTGCTGAGAGGGTTTCCAGGTTTGGTCCTTGGCATTGAACAATCAAGCCGCCCATTATCTGACTTTCACCTTCTTTCCATGTAGTTGTGGATGGACTTGTTAAAAACTGCCAGGAAGAAATCAGCATCTTCCATTGTGATGCACATCGGGGGTTGGATGCGGAAAGTCTTAGTGTGAAAAACAGAAACAAAAGGGGGAGATTATGGAGCTGGAAAACGTGTAACCAGGTCATGTGCTTTATTCTGTGTTACATAGTAAAGGCAGAGCAGGCAGTTCAGACATTTCTGGAACATATGATAAGCAGCCGACACAGCAATATTCATAATATTAATCCATATTAAAATGTATTTTCAGAGTGAATTCTTTTGTCAAGCCACTATGGGGGTTTGTTAATGCAAAAAGCCCAATTTAAAATCTAACTTGTTTAACTCAGTTTTCTACAAAACAAGCATCTTAGTAGTGATGTAGATGACAGCTGTGTTTATACCACATGAGAGAGATAGAAGGTGAGTGCTGTTACCTGTCCGTAAAGTCCTCCTTTTCCTATCAGGACTCCCATGTCCTTGACGTCCTCAAAGATCTCACTCATTGCCTGAGGAGGCAGCGGGTCTCTGCTGGCCTGTGGACGACAGAGAAGAGGTGAAAGGATGATGAGGCTGGATGGGTTTCAGTAATCATAGTAAATAAATGAAAGAAACTAACTATATTAACACTGTGCAACTGCTTGTGTCCAATGGTTTCTACAGCACGGCAAGTTAGATTCAAGACTTTTTTAATGTCACTCAGAATCAAATGAAGTCCTGTACTGTAATGAACTGTACAAAATCCAAAATTGAAGAAACATAACAACAATGTTTTACTTTTTTGCTCCAGTGAAAAAGGTTGTGTGGTGGAGACGAGGGTATAACAGAACTGGGAAATACCTGGTAGAAAAATGAAGTTTTTTCAATTTGCCAATTTTGAAATATATGGAGAACGCTTCAGAATTATAAACACTAAGTCAGTATTATGAGACAGTAGAAATATGGAATATATTATGTAACCCTAAACCCTGACTATAACAATTTCTTTTTTTTTAATAACATTTCTTTATATAAGGAAACCCTATCTGCCATGTTGACCTGGATTTCTTACCTGCCACAGCCAACATTTACCCTTTATTTGGCAGGTGGCAGGTGCTAACGTCCTTCTCTGCTTGGCAGTTTTGTGTTTCTCATTCTGCATGTGGGATTCCACTGCCTTGATTCTCACCGCTCGGAGTTTAAAACACTTCCGGCACAAAATACACCGTGCCCCGCGTATTGCCTGGTACCAGTTTCAGCCATGCCGCAAAATCTTCATAGAATTTGCACTTCCCCGTGTCACTCTTGTAGTCTTGTTGGTTCCGCTATCCTGACCTGCGTGACGTTAATAAGATAGGTATTTGGTCATTCTAAAAAAAAAAAAATAGATAAGATATTATTTCAAGATTTTTTAAGACTTTTGAAAGATTGATTTAAGACATTTTAATACCAGTTAAGGCTTTATTTTTAGATTATTAAATCCATTGCCTGTTAAGGCTTTTTGAGGATCAGCTAGAACCTTGCTATTCGATTGTGACTTAAGCTCCTAACCTCTGATTGCTAATTGGCTTTATCACAGTACATCTGAATAATGGAGGTGGCAGTAGCTATCGGTTATCATACATTTAAAATTGCTACTCTAGATAATTTTGTAAAAGAAAAAAAGAGGCCAGAATACTTCTTCCTAAATTGCTAGCACAATAGTAACAAATTCTGAAAAATAATTCAGTGTAGCAAAGACAAAGTCTCACAAACCATGATGATACTGAAAACAGTATCACGAAAGAGGAACATTTGTCACAATATTTCTCAAACAAAATCAAACAAAAGGCAGAATCGACAAATCTGAACATTATACATTTTTTATAAATCTGTATTTACTCCTGGGAAACTTTCTAATTTGAACAGTTTTTGTAATGACTCTTCTCTTTGCTGGCTCTTTTCAAATACCAGTCAGTATCAACAGATAGAAAATAATTTCAAAAAACATGTCAGTGGTACATGTACTGTACTACAGAGGGTCACTGCTGCTCTGGCTAATGGTTAACTGGGGCAATGCAGAACCATGACCCCGGGAGGCCCGGCACAAACATGCACATTGTTCAAGCATGTGAGGAGAGGTGAGTGTCACTTCTGTAGCAAACTCAATACCTTGTCTTTGACCATTTCCACACCGATCTGCAGGCCTTTCCCACGGACATCACCGATTATCTCATACTTCTCTCTGAGTTTTGCCAGTTCTGTCATCAGATAGGTTCCCACATCAAGACTGATCTGCTGTGTGCCATCTTCTTTGATGGTCTGTTAAGTAAAAATACATTAGTCAGGTTAGAATTGTAATTCAGTGTGATGACAAAGATCTAGTCAGATGCAGCTATAATATTAATATGCATAGATACACTGATAAAAGAAGATGAATTCTTACATCAAGCACTGATGACGCAACAGCACAAGCTACAGGATTTCCTCCAAAGGTGTTGAAGTGAACACCCTTGGCAAATGAGGCCGCAATTTCTGAAAAATACACGAATAAACAAGCTCACACCGCCACTCACTGCTGCTTCAAATTATGATGTTGTTTTGAGCTTGTTTAGTGGAATGTGTCTAAACTCTCAACTCACAAAATAAATCTGTAAGGTAATTCCTATTCCTATCCATGTATCTTGACAATTTAATAGTGGACACACACTCAATGCACACTCCCTTATAACTGTACTTTATCTTTTAGGAAGCACAATCAGATTTTTAAACAAGGCTTTTATGTCTTACAGTATTGTCTCACCTGGTGTTGTAACGATAGCTCCCATTGGGAATCCATTACCGATGCCCTTTGCCATTGTTACAATATCAGGAATGACATCATGACCTTGGAAACCCCAGAAGTGGCTTCCTGTTCGCCCAAATCCAGTCTGGACCTGTCAGGTACAGGAAAGTTTATTTATTTTAGGGCAGTACCGAATATCTATTTTTAAATATACATTCAAAACTTCTATTGATGTTTTTGAATAAAATTTCAAATTTCTGTCGTCATATTTTATTATGTCATCACAAAAAATACAGGTGTGTGCCTCCCTATGTGTGCAAGTGGAAGAGAGAAACAGTTTTTTAACCGCAGTGGAAACTATGTTTTTGAAAGGCTAAAAGCCAACAAATATGGATTTCAGCAGATATTTTTTTAATACATTTTGCCTTTAGACACATAAGTCAGAAACAATCCTATGCAGCCACCACAAGTATCTAATTCTACAAATAGTAAAATACTAATAATATAACATAATGAAAGACTGGACGTCTTTCATTATGTTAGTTAGTTCATTAGTGCTTATCTTTATTACCCCATGTTCATATGCCTCTTCGTTTTTTTATTGGGCTGTAAACTCACCAGTGCAGATTTCCTTATCTTGCAAGATAATTTATTCTGTGAAGATGAGTAATAAACCGACTCAACTCGAATATCGACATGTTATCCCATGAGCAGTAGGTGCCTCACTTTTCTTAAAGCTGCAATAATCAGTATCAATGTTATATTTTAATATATAGCTCATTGTTTATGTTTTACGGCCTGCAACTTTACTGTTTGGTTCTGTCTTATCACTCTCATCAACCTCTTTTCCAGCAGCAGCAGGCAGCTGCTTTAGGGAAAGAAGCTCTTACAACCCACTGTTTCTAAACAGCAGACAGGCAATGTTAGCAGCTAGCTGATGAACATAGTGGAACATTCATTTAGCAGCTAAAGTACTAAATATTTCCCTCAGGGGACCAAAATAGAGCTACAATTTCGTTCACCAGAAACAAAGTTTGTACGAATCAATATCTTTTAAATTGTAAATAAAGAAAGCATTTCAAATATATAAATTGTGTATCCAACCTCATCAGCAATGCAGACCCCTCCTCTCTCTCTCACAAGTTTGTAAGCCTCCTTGAGGTAGTTTTTAGGGTATTGCACAGCTCCTCCAACTCCCTGTACAAATAAAACACATTCACATCTCACAGCCACTTCTTATGTACTGGGTAAATTCATAGATTACTTTCGAATATTACTGTGAAGACATACACTCGACAATGTGACAAAGAAACCAATCAGACATGCAAAATAATTTACAACACGTTGACTCTAAGACTACATTTCTTGTATATAATACTCCTCAACAGAATATAGTACCTGAATAGGCTCTCCAAAGAAAGCAGCAATTTGACTTGGGACACTAGTAGCAAATGTCTCTTTGAGCTGTCCAATGTATTGGTCATTTGCCATGCAATGACCTGTGGGATTAAACAAAATGTATGTAAAAAAACAATTATGTTATCTTTATGTAAAACTAATGCAGACATAAATGAGAAGTTACAAAAATAATGTCCATCTCTTATGAGCTAGTTATGAGCTGAGCAATTATTCCATATATTGTTAATCAACTTTACATAAAATAGTATATGATAACATTCTTCTGTTACTTTATGGTTCACAGTTAATGAATGATAAGTCAAAGTTTACCAACATCAGTCAAAGTGTAAGACCTTAAATAAGTATTACTCGATTATTTTTGTTATTAAAAGTTATAAAATATATTTTATTTTGTGGATTATTTTGTCCAAATTAACCATCACTATAACAACTAACCACCTAAAGGCAAACATTCCCTCTAATAAAATATGAAGTTTTATGTGGATGTTTTGTGCTGTATGTAAATTCATATGCAATTCAAAAGGCACAAAACCTCCAACATGAACCATTGTTTATCACGCATGAACAAACCACATTAAAAGACAGTAAGGTTAATGTTTTATAGAATTGTTGCAAAAGGGGATGTAATGCTTAATCTCACAGTCAATGGTTTCCTGTTTATGAGCAGTGTGAGTGTGTTGAGCTGTGGATAAATGTGTTTGTGTACCTTGTGCACAGCTGCATTCTCTGATGGTCTGCACAGGAGAGTCCCTGCAATGCCTTCCCCCCCACGGACCTCTGAACACATCTGGACACATTGTCTGTTTTTTTTAGCAGAAACTAGTCAGTTAGATCGACCAGCAACAACCATTTACTCATTAACACAGCACAAAGAAATCATCATGAAACGTGGAACGCTGCCACAACATCATTCACCCTTATTTCCAATTTCTATGGAATTTATAAGAAAACAGAAGTCAAGTCGAGAAGATGCTCATTGCAGAACGTTAATGCATAGAACATAAGCACCGAGAGGCAGGGAAAACATAAAGAAATGTTTGGAGTGACTACTAATTAGCGGCAATGTATTTCAAGTTTAGAAACGTATTGCTAGAAACGGCAGCTATATTTCAGGAAGATGCTGCCTGAGCATTGTGTGTGTGTGAGTGTGTGTGCGCCCATGGTCTTCATGCTTTTTAGTACATATATGCACTAAATGAAAAATGTAATTTCACATGTTTTAGGACAACATAGCTTCCCCCCGGTCTTCTTCTATCACACACACATCTGTCAATTCATATCACAATATAATATATATTCATCTTCATTAGAATAGAGATTATAATGTGCATGATTAGTTGCAAGTATTTCTTATATGGCACTGACTGTTATATATTCATGTATACATACATTTGTGCAGCCTAAACCATTAGCAATGGGGTATTTATATGCTGCGTTGGAAGTAAGACCCATCGTCTGTGGGCTGCCACCGTGGTATGATCCTCTGGAAGAGAAAAATCAATCTGAAACATTATAAACATTTAGATAAAAGAGAACTTATATGGCAATTAAACTATCCAGCTAGACTGAGCTGAATGAATATGAGAATGTAATTTAAACACACACATTCACAGAGAATATTATATATATAAAACACTGCCTGTGAATTTTAGTCTTTAAACATTACTATTACATTAACCGTAAAAACATTTCTCGATTTTCATATACTTTTTAAGTAATTATAAAGTACATAAGGACGTCTCTCTCTATTCGTAGTTCATAAAAAGACTTGAAAAGTACCTCAAAGTGATGATGTCGAAGTTGCCTGTGTAAAGTCGAGCCATCAACATGGCCAGGTCATTGGCTTCTGAGCCGCTGTTGGTCAGATATACAACCTGGACAGTGAAAACAAAGATCAGCAGACATTGTAACTACAGCCTACATGTTTATCCAGGCTCCTGCTTTCAGCTGATCAAACCTGCCACAGTACCTTGAGAGGATCCGGTAAGTAGGAGGCTAGTTTCTCACTATACTCATGAAGAGGAGGATAGGCGTAGATGTTTGTAGTATGCCACAGTCTCTTCAGCTGCTGCTCGGCGGCTGCTGTTACTTTTCTGTACCCACAGATCAGGAATCAGATATTAGAATGATGAATTATCTTATTAGTAAATGTATGTATAATAATTCTTGCTATCACTGTGCAGCAAGGAAAAAGAACCTTACGGGTGGCAGTGGCCCACACTGACAGTGGCCACACCAGCAAACAGATCCAGATATCGATTCCCGTCCACATCCCACAGCCACTGCATGTATCCCTGGTGGACGAACACTGGTTTCTTATAGTAGGTAACCTTCATGATCATGGGGTTGCAGTTCTGTCTGCGGATCTCCATCATCCGCTCTTTGGACATACCCTGGACAGAGACAAATGCATAGAGATAAGTTACAGACCATGTCAGTACCAACATGTTTATACCTAAATGTTATATTAATAACTTGGGTGATTACATAATACAATGCCCAACTGTGGAGACACTGTATGCCTGGAGGATATTGCTCTTACCGTGTATTCCTCTGGTTCGAAATTGCATTGGGGCATATCTGGGATGTCTGTGGGAGGGTTTTTGAAGGCTGATTTCTCACATAATGCACCTGTGAAATAAGTAGAAGGGACATTAGTTATTTGAGGGACTGCATGAGCTGACTGCGTTTCTCGGCTGAGGCTGATCAAAGCTTTACTATAACATTTGAGAGTCATTTGTGAAACAACCTGTCAGTGACATTTTACTCAGAGGTCTTTCAACTCTCATCTTTCTTTCCCCTCATTATCTACAGGTATATAGTGGTACATGTATTATTTTAATTAGTGTTTATGCTATTAATTTTTTCATGACATTCAGACTTTCAGTATTTAATCAGTATGAAACCTGGCTGACACTCCAACCACATTATGTTCCCTTTAGACCTCACATTGCGCAACACAGGAAAAAATCCTGCCTGTTGACTCTTGGTTGCCAAATGTGAGATAGAAGGAGCACTGCACCCTTTCAAGTTATATGATCAAAGCTCAACTGTTTAACCCTAAGAGAAACATTTAACTTGTAGCATGTGCAGAACTATTCCCTCTTCCTATGTAGCCCAATTACACACCAGTCCTGGTAACATTATATGACTGAAAGTATAGTATTGCAATTACTCTTTTAAACGTACTCTGCTTGTGTAATAGCTGCTCACACTTTTATGTCCTTCTATCAAATCTGCCTTGTTGGACTAATGTACCTCATGTACCTGCGACAGTCAGTTTTAATCACTAAAACTAATGCAGTCTATAATACAACAGTAGCCTACTGCAATAATCGTACTTTCATGAAGGTTGATATGTTCAGTTTTTACTGTTTTAGAGAACTTTTGATTCAACTATATGGGTTCCTGGCGCTGTTTAACTGTATTGCATTAAAGTGACAGGTGTTTCTGCTATTTAGCGCACCCTCATTAACATATATGGGTGGACAAAATAATAGAAACACCTGTCTCACATGGCATTGCATCAAAACCTCTCCAAAATAGTTTCTACAAAAACATTATTAACTAGGACTATAATAAACTGCATTAGTTTATGCTAGGTACTTAAACGAGCAACTGAGTAACACTGTGATCTTCATTTCCATTTAGCCTAATAACACTAATTAAACTAGACAATTTTGTGGATATATTCACGTAATTTGAGACTATTTGTAGTAAATTGCGTTAAACCAGTCGGGTTTGGCTAATTGAAAGATTTAACATTATTTGCTAAAACCTCTCAACAACTGTGCGTTTCTACATTACCTTACATTGACAAACATGTTCAGGTTGTATAAGCAGCATTAACAGACCATAATAACCAGTAACTCTGGATTGTGTTCGTCTCCATGGTAACTCACCACTTGCCAAATGTAATCTGACCGAACCGGGCCGGGAGCAGAACTGTCCTGTTAAAACTGCACAACGGCCACTTAGAGAGGACACAATGTTATACATGTTGGCAGGTGCAGAGGGCACACAGCTATTCTACTCCCCTCACCGTCTGACTCAGCAGCACAACACAGCTTCAAGCTTTGCTGCCTCGAACAGTGTCTGGTGGGCGGTCAGCAAATTGCCCAGATTACACCAAAGTGGCCCCTCGGACACGTCACAGGAGGCGTGTGCACATACACAAATCACATTTGTAAACAAAGTGTTATATTTAGTTTAGTTTAGTTTACACTTTTATTTTACTTAAGTCTTTTAATTTCATGCTATATTGTTCTAATATGTTACTACATTTTATGTATATTTTCAGTATTGTGACTATGCATGATTGTGCGTGATGCATGATTCCAGCTGATCCAAGAGGCTTTTTAAATAGTGTATTTATCTTAAGGAGTAGGAAAATCAAATTCACCAACCTTGGGGATACATGGTTTTTATTGGACAGGAAGGGTATGAAAAATTGGGATCTGAAAAGTAAAAGTATAAAGTTGTATAAAATGTAAATACTCAAGTAAAGTACAAAAACAATAAATTCGTACTTACGTAAAGTAGGCCTACTTGAGTAAATGAAGTTTACGAACATATATATGATCGATTTGACGCATATTCCATGTTTGTGTAATCCTTCCGTCTCCCAGTAGGTGGCGCCGTTGAGCAGAGCAGCCACCTGTGACGTAGAATGCTACTAGAAACCAACGAGAGAAGAAGAACAACAAAAGCAGCTACAGCTTTTCAGGGTGGTAACACATCATCCTCTCCTGCTTCTGGGTTTACATTTGGTCTCATTTAAAAAAAAATGTAACTGGAACCAAAGAGAGTTTTGCGGTCTGAAGGCTTGTGTGAAATAGTAGCTTGTCAGAAGCAACGCTTTATTGTTTTCAGACCCTGTTTGTGAATTCGGCAGCTAAGCTAGCTCTGAGGTTAGCTCCTCTTCAACTGGCTCGTCAACGTCTGACAGACAGTCTAACGGAGATAATCAGCCAGTGTTTACCGTCCAAGTTAACCCGACACCTCTCCCTCAGCCTGCCCGCTGCTAATCTTCAGGTAAATCAGGTCAGTCGTTGTTTTTAGTAAACATACTGTACATCTGGTTTGTATATGCTGCAAGAGGGAGACCGTGCATCAGACTCTGTTATGGACAAGTGTAGCTAATACAACTTCACTCAGCTTTTGATTTGTTGTGAACACAGACTCAAAAACACAAATCTTTAGGCCTTTTGTTCAAATTGTCTTTCAATTAGAAAAGGTTTAACAGACCCACGTTAACTAACATTTGTTTTATTGTCATGTGATTTATTTTTGAACATTTAACTAACATAGATAATGTATTCTTTTGATTAATAATATATAAACTTCCTTAACAATGTTACAAAGTGCTTTACAAAATGAAGTATAACATATAAATACATATCAAACCTTTCAAAGGGCTTTCAAAAAGAGAAACATTTTAAGAAGAGATTTCAATGAAGGAGCATACTATGTTTATTCCATTGTTAGGATATGTTAATATTTATTTAATTAATTAATTAATAATTACTTTGTATATTGTGTACATATACACTGTATGTGATATGATTACATTTTGGAGAAGATTAGTGGTACACCACCACACATTTTTGAGAAGTTATCAAAATGTGGAATATATTTAATTCACTTCAAATGACAATCAAATAAGTTAATGCAATTTCATTGTTTAATTATAATGCTGCCTTGACAAAAAGTGAATCTGCTAAAAATAAATTGTCCATTTGTCTATCAACAGATAATCAGCAACAAGTTTGACGATCAATCATGTCAAGTCAAGTCATTTATCATGCAAAAATGACAAACATTAGCTTGTTTCAGCTTCACAATTGTGTGAATTTGCAGCGTTTTTCAGCTGTTGGTTGGACAAAACAAGCAATATGTTACATTTGTTGTTAGTTGAAACCTTAAAAAGTCAGTAACAAAAATCGACAACACAACAGTCATGATACCGCAAAAGCCAAAGTTCCTAACAGTATCTGCTCTAATGATTTTGATATATATTGATCTATTCAGCTCTGTTGTAATGTCAAGAAACGGTACAGCTGACTTGTTATGTTTTTAAAGATTGTTTTGTTTTTTGGTTACGTCTCTTTGGAAGTGTAGACATGGGAAGTCTGAGCAGTAGGTTCCAGTCCCCCTCTCAGGGATCAGAGGAGGCTGCAGAGGGCACAAGTACCAGCCACAAGCATGGATGTGAGTGTAAGAAAAGGAAACGAAATGCCCAGTGTGACTGTGACAGTGAACAAGAGGAGGACGATGCCATACTCGATACACCTCGCAGGTAAGACTAGTTAAGGAAAAATAATTTCAGTGTGCGATATCTTTATGTCATCAATATGTTGTCTTACATTTGTTTTTGTCTCTCCTTTGTTGTTTGTTTGTGTTTTCCAAACTTGAGCAGGAAGAAATTGAAAAGCACATCCCGATACATTTATCAGACATTGTTCCTGAATGGAGAAAACAGTGACATTCGCATCTGTGCTCTGGGACAGGAGTGGAACCTCCACAAAGTGTACCTGTGCCAGGTAAAAAAAGCAATACAAAAAATCCCCAAAGACAATTCGTGATCATTTCTTTCATGTGGGTTATTGTTGTCTGTCCTTTTAATACACTTTATTTTTCTTGTCTCTCTCCCTCCTTCTTGCATTTTCCAGTCAGGGTATTTTTCCAGCATGTTCAGCGGTGCTTGGAAGGAGTCTAACATGATGGAAATCAATTTGGAGATCCCCGACCAGAACATCGACACCGAAGGTGAGAAGACCTCAGTCACAGAAAGCAGCAGTCAACTGTGGTTATGTATTTTACTGATAGAACTTCATTGTGTGTGTGTGTGATTGTGTGCGTGTGATTGTGTGTGTGTGTAGCTTTTCAAGTCGTATTTGGATCCTTGTACCGGGATGATGTTCTGATCAAGCCCAGCAGAGTTGTCAGTATTCTTGCAGCTGCTTGTATGCTACAGCTGGTCAGTACATGGAATTGTCTCAAACATAACATTCTTATCTTGAATGAATTGATTTCGTACATGCGGTCATATGATACTAAATCTAATTAAATCTCATGATTTGTTGTTGTCTACAGGATGGCTTGATCCAGCAGTGTGGAGAGACCATGAAGGAAAACATCAGTGCGAAGACTGTGTGTGGCTACTACGCTTGTGCCAGCAACTATGGCTTGGATTTAGTCATGAAAAAGTCAGATTTTAATTATTTAAAAACACAGTAATTCGAGGGTAAAACAGTATTTTGTGCTGTGTTCTCACATCACACTGTGTATGTGTTTGTGCAGGTGTCTTGAGTGGCTTCTGAACAACCTGATGACCCACCAAAATGTCGACCTGATGAAAGAACTTGGGTGTGTGTGCTCAGCTCTGTTCTTTAGTTTTTACATCATCTATCCTTTCTTTAGGTATCATTGTAACTTTTCTGATAATGAAGCTATCAAATGCAATTTTATTTCGGCATGATGATGACCATGTGCTGTTTAATTAGATTGGTCTCAAATAGTTTTACTTCTGGGACTTTTTGAGGGCAATCAAATGGCTGTGGTGTAACAATATTATGATCATACATCTCCAGGGCAGAGGTGATGGAGCAGCTCATCCAGTCCTCGGACCTGTTTGTCATGCAGGTGGAGATGGATGTGTACACTGCTCTGAAAAAGGTACATCAAATGTGTACACTTCATAGCTCCCAGATACACTCAGTGTCGCATGAGACCTGCTTCTAAGAGCTTTCTTTGTAATTTTCTCTCTCTGCAGTGGATGTTTCTGCAGCTCAATCCATCATGGGACGGCCCAATCAAGCAGCTTCTGGCTGACGCTGATGCCTGGCTTTGCAAACGCAGGACAGGTATAGCAAGGCCACATCTTATGAGGGAGTGATCTTCACATGCAATCTTTTCGATTGGTAGCCACACACAGATGTTTGACTCTGTCTCCAATTGTCTTTGTTCTACAGACCTGTGTGAGCAAGAGCCCTTCTTTAACACAGAGGAGGGGGAACCTTTTTGTTCTGTGTTCAAATACGTTCGTCTCCAGTACATCATCAACGATCTCGCATCTGCGCGCATCCTGGAGAGAGATAATATTTTTCCCCCTGGTGAGATGTGGCTTCATTTCAACATGAATGTGCTTCTTCTATGCTTTGGAAAAACACATCTTTAATTTCATTATCTGGAATCAAAGACATTTAGTGTTTTCAAATGGAGTAAATGATTTGAATTCAGTTCAAATCAAATTTAAATTCCGTTTTCATGGGCTTTCTCGTTACTTGACTGATTATTCTAGGGGACAAAAAGCCCAGTTTATGTAGGCCAATAGTCTATTTCCATCTTTGTACTTGTAATTCCTAACTTGTCTCATTTCATTGTTAGTGGTATAAAGATTTAGACAAACTTAGTCTGACATTTAACAAGATGTTTACATTTCTAGGAATTGTCTTTTCCACGTGTATATGTCCTATTTATATTTGATATTCCAACTTTTTCCAGATTGGTTAACGTCGGTGTACAAAAACCAGTGGTTCGCTATGCTCCGGACAGAGTTTGACAATGATAATGGGTGAGAGACTGAACAATTGCAATGTCACCTTTTTTTTCAGCTGCTGCAGCATCTTCATGTTATAACATAAACTATATGCATATTAACGCTGTCACCTGTCTGTCATTAGTCCCCAGGAAGCTAACAAAGATGAGTTTGAGCTGAGCAGTATGAGGTGCGGCAGGAAACTGACTAAAGATGGAGATGTGAGTTGGACAATCGCGCTGCTACAGTTACATTTGTTCCTTTTTATAATGTTTTTAAAGAAATAACAAACAAATATTTTCCTCTCCTCAGTACTGCTGGCGGTGGACAGGCTTTAACTTTGGTTTTGACCTGCTGGTGACATACACAAACCGTTTCATAGTCTTCAAAAGAAATACTTTGAGTCAGCCATGTGGGGGCGCTGTGAGTCTGCAACCTCGAAGGCATCTGGCATTCAGGTGTGTCTTTGACTATTTATCTAAATTATGCGTACTGCTGTGAATTTGATCAACTTTTTAACTTTGTAAACTCGTGTGCAAGAAGAGTTTCAAACAGAACAAATATTTTGTGATGTAGGACTTCTAAAAGTTTCTATACATTCACGGGAGTGTAGTGCAAATACTGAAAAGTGACATTTTAATTGAAGATATGTATTTGAGTTCAACTGCAACAGAAACTACTTTACCTATTTCATCTGAATGATGAGCTTTTTTAAATATTTTTATGATTTGGCAATAATGAATTGTGATTAGTATTCTATTTATTAACTCATTGTATTCTGATCTTATTTACTGAAATTGCAATAGAAAGCATCATATCCATTTTAGACCATAGCCGCATTTGTACAACTGAACTTATTTGGTTATTTTAAATAATAGTCATGTATTGAAACTAGGTGTTTGATGTTTATTTAAAAGAATAGCTTTGGCATTTCAGGAAATGTGTTCACTTTCTTCCCGAGAGTTAGGCATTATCCTTGGACAGGGCTAGGGTAGCCGTGTCCCCATCTGCAGTCTTATGCTAAGCTACGTTAGCCAGCTACTGGTGGTAGCTCTATATTAACCTTACACTGTAAGGTGTGTATGTTCCTGCAGCTTTAATGTTGGAAAGTCTTTAACTTACTTTTGACAATCTTTATTTGTTCAGGTTACGCCTTGCCTCTTTTGATAGCCGTGGAAAGTTGGTCTGCAGTCGCTCAACAGGTTACCAGCTTCTCACCCTTGAGAAAGACCAGGTCAGTGAGCACTGTTAACCTGTAGATGTAGAAGGCTTAAGTGTCATGTTATTAATGACCTTGTATAAGATGCTCAATGATCAATATTCTTCCATTCCCTCCAATGACTCAGGAGTATGTGGTGATGAACCTGGACAGCCGGTTGTTGACGTTCCCCCTCTATGTATGCTGTAACTTCCTGTATACGTCGCCTCACTTGGACCATCGGTCAGATTCCTCAGAACAAGAAAGCACTGCACGCAGCGTGTCTTGATGCCCGTTCAGCGGCCATTAACTGTTCCTCTGGGAACGCTGAGACACTGACACAAGCTTGTACGTACAATCCACCGCCACTTTTGACATCACTTTGACATTGGACATACCATCTGCATGCTTATGTAACACAGTGAGGTGTTTGGGGAAAAGGTTTTGTATCTGTGTATTCAGTGTTTTGGCACATTTTAAGAGTCAGCTCCACATACATGGGGTTTCCAGGGGAACACAGACAGTGGCCAGGAGGTATTAAGCCACTTTTCTATTCAGAGCAGCTACAAACTTTGGACCTCTGCCATGAACTGTCTGCACTGGGATGTTGGTCGTTTCTCAAGATGGAAAATCCCCAAGTCCCGTATATTAATGGAACCTCTATTAATTTATCGGTGTGTATGGGGGCATTGTCATCCTGGAATAGGGTAACATCATAAGGGTGAAACTGGACTTTTACTGACTTGTATGGGAAGTTTCAAGCCTGTTGCTCATTCTGACCGACTGTGGGATGTGGTCAGATACACATACCACCTCAACTGCATTAAGTGGCTTTCCCTGCCCTCGCTGCTATGTGAAAAGTTGCACGCTCAAGTGGAGCACAGTTGATGACTACACTTTTTTGAATTGTGAAAACTGACTGATAGATGCAGTTAAGCAGGAGTTTCAGCCTGTGTTTTATCACTCTTTAACCCCTGGAAGTCCATCCCACATAGTCTAAAGTGTGACATCTCTCTGCTGTTAATTCAATTTAATTACAGTTGAATTCAATATGATTTATTGGCATGAATGTAACAGATAATATTGCCAAAGGATAAAGTAACAATTCTACACCAGGGCAGCTTCTGTTAAGACTTTCAAATGATAAAGTCCACCACCTCTTCTGTAACATGGAGTATGGCGATCACCACTCCCAGATTATACCCCATATCTTTGTACATTGTAAATAACATTTGCTATAATATTCATGATAAAACAATATTATAGAACAACATTGCATTCAAGTTATAAAAGTAAAGTCTCAAAGCCCAAGTAACCCTGCTGATGTTACATACGTACACCTACAACGTGAGGAAAATCAATACATAACCCTATAATCTTTTTGTGCGTTAGCCTCATTTACACAGTTTGCACTTGGATGTCCGATCACTGACGTTGACTTTCTGATGTTTACAGCGTTGAAACTCACGGACATGTTGACAGACCTCAGATTTTGAGGCTTTTATCAGTGTTAACCAGCTACACTGTCAAATGTCTATTTGCTAGAGTTACTGGAGTCCACTGTTCCTCTTTTGCAGTGCAGTTTCTCCCTGTTTGACACATTGAGGCAGGCTATTTGCTCTCATCACCATATAAAATACTTTTGCAGTTACGTTGTTGTACATGTCTGTACTGTTGATTAGGTCAATATTTGTTTGGCAATTTTGAAAATCTGTTACCTCATGCTGTTTTTGAAAACCTGTAAAGCGGACATGTACTGCTAATTTATTGTAGTTATCCTGATTCGCCCGTATAGCTGTAACTGTCATGAAGTTCAGTTTAAAATGTTTTTGTTTGGTTTTTATTTATTTTTTACTTCATTTGTACGAATTTATTTTTGCAAAAGAAAATATGTATACAATTTTTTCGACAGCCAATAAAACGGCCCATTCCCCCGTGGGCTGTGGTGCTATCGCATGTTTTCTCTCTTTTTCCAATGTAGGTCTTTAATACAGCTGCACAGTTATTCACACATTTATGCTTCTGTAGATATTACAAGAAGCCCGATTTCCTGCTTAGTGATGTTCATTGGGACACAGTTACATATTTGACCGAGCTGTCCTAGCAATTTTATTGTATTTATCACTTTGTGATGACTAATCCTTTTATTGTATACATCAGATGATCACTGGAAAACATCAATAACCAGGCCTACACAACATATTCTCTGCATGGTCCAGATTCAGGTTCTCAGGTTGGATTGAAACTAGCAGATCTTTGTCTCAGCACTAATAAAAAAAAAAAATACTTAGTCAAACATACTGGCGGTTTGAAAATGACATACATAAGAAGCTGTGAGAAACCCCACTGTATTTAGTGTGGTGTCACAACTTTCATTAAGGCGCCAGCCTCTTAGTCACTTGTTCTACATTTATGATGTAAAGGACCTAAAACAATTTAGTCTTGGGTTCTGCCAGAGATTAACAAACCATTATCAAGTCTTTTTAATGTTATCAGAAATGATGCCATGGTTTCAATATCATTACATTTTCTATATGAACATAGACAATATATTAGATTTGGACCAAATAAATGGGTTGTGGGATTTACATCATATCTACAGTGTGTTTACGGCTTCTTGTATTTGTTAATGTACAATGTTCTCCTGCAGTTACTTTCAGTGTTGCCTTTCTTGTACCATTTGTATATAATTGAGACATTAAAATGTTTACAAAAAGCATCCCTGGCATTCATCATTTCCTCAATAGTTCAAGCAGATCTTATGTTTTTATGGAAGTAATGCAGGCCATAAACAGGTACAGTACTTTTAATTCAGATATATAAATATCTCACCATGAGGTCAGACAATCACAGAACTCAACAATTAAATGACAAAAATAAAGAGGGATGAGGGCTCATACCAGATAGAAACTTCAAAAATGAAATATGGCTGAGAAGAGGTTCAAAACTTTATGCACATGTGGATCATTTTAATTGGATAATATACTTTAAAATGTTATACTAAGATGTGCACACTTCTCTTCAAAAGCATGTTTGAGCTGTTATTTTGTCCACACAAACAAACATACGTCACTGGATTTCTTATCTTTCAGCTCCCAGTCTTCTGGGAAGTTACCATTTATAGATTATACAAAGTACAATGACAAATCTCACAGTGAGCAGTTTTTTTAAATGTCCACAAACACCAACATTTAGAGTCACAGCCTCTAAAACTTGTCAAGACTTGTATCTTTGATCCATTTTTAAAGTCACTCTCTTCCCCCTTTCATGGTGCAGCCCTCTATTCTTCAGTTGTTACTGGTAAAACTGGTCTGCTGACCTTGCGCTGCTGTAATGACCATGTGTAATGACCTCAGGCTGAGTCTCCAGGATGGACTAGAGCCAGCCATCCTACTCCTCACTGCTGTATAGAGTCCAAATTATCTTTGATTCTTCGGGTCATGCTGGGGATCAGGTTCACGTGGTCGTCCACACAACTGCCCACACAGCCGTCCATGAGTGATCGAACAGCTGGCTCCTTAGCGCCGGAGTCGAAAAGATCTTTCGCCTTATCGTTGCAGTGCATCGTGCATCGTGAAAGACGGTCCTGAGGAGGCATAGAGGAGATGGTTTAGACTAAAATCAGAAGTGTGAGAAGTTGGCATGTTTAGAGATCTGCAGGTTAAAAGCATTTAGGCTCAAACTGGCCTAGAACACTTTTTAAATGTCTGTATTATCTAACCAGGGGTGGAAGTTTAGGCATGTCCATTTTGACAATTTAAGGAATACTTAAGTGCAAATGCTGTTGTAATGTGAGCATATCTGCATTTGCTCATATATTGTATATGTTAAATTGCGTGGGGAAATGACCATTTATATGTGCCAATAAGATTTAACCCATTACATAAGTCATTGAAAAACGCTGTCCTCATTGAAAGGGTGCTGGAACAGCAGTTACATGTGACCTGACTAGCTAACGTTCACTTTTGAAAATACCACACGCTCAAATGTCTCCTCACCTGAAACTTCTCCAGCTCTGAAGTGACCAGTGCCTGAGCTTGGGCCAGAGGAGTGTGACACCTCTCGATGCAGTGATGCACCACAGACATGGAGTCAGTGGAGCGAGCACAGCAGTCTGCACTGCAACTGAACATGCGACCCTGCAGCAAGAACACACAC
The DNA here is from genome assembly GCF_900634415.1 of Cottoperca gobio. Lineage (NCBI taxonomy): Eukaryota > Metazoa > Chordata > Actinopteri > Perciformes > Bovichtidae > Cottoperca > Cottoperca gobio. The sequence goes on along the minus strand of NC_041366.1, from coordinate 12,294,390 downwards.
AGATAAGTCGTGATACATGTGCTAAATGGAAGAAAAACAAAGCACTGAATGCACAGTTCATATTTCCACAGATAAGACACTTGCCTGCATTACACGGATGTGGTCCCTCTCCAGGCTTTGGACCATTTCTTCCACCACAGTATGCACGCGTGCCTGGTGTGCTTCTGCCATCTCTGTTCTTCCTTCTCACTCTGCAAAGTCTTCACTGATATTCAAGATTCAAGTTTAGCATTTAACCAGACCGGACTGACACGATGTACCCGCGGTGTCCACGACAAGTTCTGTTACTTTACAATTTGAGTATAACTAAGGTCACCTCCACTCAAGCATGGTTCAAGATGAGAAGATGATTGCGCCACTTCCGCTTTACTTCCGCAACCGGTTGTAGAAAAACAATCCTCTTCCGTTTTGTGTGGGCTTCGGGTGTGTTTGTGTGTGTGATGGAAATAATAAATATATATATATATATATATATATATATATATATACATATATATATATATATATACATATATATATATACATATATACATATATATATATATATATATATATATATATATATATATATATATATATATATATATATATATATATATATATATATACATATATACATATATATTATAGTATGATCTGTAAATGATTAGGCTCAAATCAAGATTTCCATTCCAGTCCATCTGGAGAGAAACTGCCCACAATTATCTCAGTTTCTTTTTTATCTCAAATAAAGGTTTAACGGCTTTTATTGTGAAATCTGAACGTAAGCGTTCCCGGAAGTGTGTCTCAACATTAAGAGACGTTCAAGGAGCTCCGACATGATTCAACCGTTTAACAAGTTTAGTTAGTTTTTGACACTTTTTGTCTTATAGTAGCTTTTGTTAACAGTTAAGTTTATCTGTTAAAGTAGACAGGTTTTTACCGAGCATTGCATTTCTCTTGAAGTGTTACGTTGAAGATAACTCTGTAAAGGCTACTTCTGGACCAAACGCAGATCTCCTGTAACGTTAGTGACTTCTGAAATTGTGAGTCAAAATCGTTTATAAAGATGTTTAAATATTAGACAAACATGATAGCGTTAGCCTCGACTGCATAATAAGTGATGTTACTATTTCCTTTGTTTCTTATTATTTGCGTGAGTCTGAACTGTAAAAGTAACCTTTGACCAAACTGACTGAGTGTTGCCTTCAAGGTATTAGCAGTACGTACTGATCATGGCTCGTGTGTATTCCTCCTGTACAGATGCTCCTGTAGAGAACTAGGCGCCCACAATGAATCCACGAACCCTGTCACTGAGAGCTCTGCTGTTTCTGGGGCTTTGGCAAACTGGGAGAAGAAGTCTAGCCTCAGCCCCAGAGCTGCGAGATAACCCCCAAAGGATAGGTAAGCCTGTCCCAGGGTGCATGTAAAAAACAAAACACACCTATTCTCCTTTCTATAACTAGTTTACCTCCTATATTGTGTTCTGATGCTTCCATCTTCTAAAGTCTAACTCACTGGAGGCTAGACAAGCATTATCCTCCCTTATGCCTTTGCATAATTTGTGTTTGTTTATATATTAATTCTATTTCTATTGTATTTTAATCATCTTTTTGTGGACTGTAAATTACTGGCTATGTTATCCTTAAACTCAATCTGCATTTATATTTGTTCATATATTTATTTTAGTTGGTATTATATTGTATTCATAGCAAGCATTATTCTTGCACTGTTTTTACTTTTACATCACCTGAATGTTGATCACCTTACATTAGCATGATCGCCATTATCAGCGCATCCTCTATTATTGTGACGGCTCTCTGTAGTAGACCATCACTTCACTGCTGTATTTTTTATTCATATCATATTATTATTCTCACTCTGACCTAACCCAGAAATCGGTTGCATTAACAAATCCAAGCAAGTTGAAAACTCAATATATTTTAAGTACATACAACTTAAGTAACAAAAAAGATTATTAGACAGAATTATTTTCATAAAGAGCATAATTTGTGGAAATTAGGTTGATATCTGGAGGCACACTCAATGATACAGTACGTGAATTCACAGGGAGATTTGCAATAAAATACCCTCAATACCTAAACTGCTGATTAGTTGTCCTGGGCATCCTGTAGTGCCTTGTCAAATCCATCAGTCAATTAGTCAATTTGAATGATCACCAATAATTTAATCTTTTTCCATATGATTGAACTGAATCAGGATATCAGTAGGTCACTTCTACGCTGATATTGCCTCCTCAGATGGAACTGCATTGATGCGCCGATTAATCAGATATTCGATCGATTCTGATAAAGGATTAATCACTTTAAGTCATTTATTGAGCAAAACATTTGCTGATACCGGCTTCACAAGACATCACCTTGAGCTCTGGGAAAATATTGTGCACATTTTATACACAGATCAAAAATAATAATAATATATCGATGTTAACAATTGTCAGATTAATGTATAATGGAAATAATGTTTAGTTGCAGCTGTACTACAGAATTTTAAAAAGCCATCTTAAGAGAATATCATAATAAGATGCGTCTAATTTAAGTATCTCACTAAATTAAAGCTGCAGGTGTCAAATGAAATAAAACTTGTGAAAATGCCTCTTAAATATACATATGGACCTTTTAGTACACAGAGTTTTAGTAATCAAATTAAAATATTCATATTCAAAATAACCTCAAGAGATTCCATCTGAGCGTGTTACAAAGTTGGTTTACGTTGTTGTCATTGCTCCTTTGAAGCCGTGGTCGGAGCAGGCATTGCTGGCACATCTGCAGCGTTTTATCTGAGGCAGGAGTTTGGAGCCGGGGTGAAGATCGATGTGTTTGAACCTGGAGCGGTTGGCGGACGACTAGCGACAGTGAAGATCGGAGATTATGAGTATGAGACGGGAGGCTCAGTGATCCATCCTCTGAACCTACACATGAAGCACTTCATTGAAAGATTAGGTAACATATTCTAAGTTAAACATCTTTGTCACGAATGCACATATAATTAAAACCATTATGTAGTCCGCTATATTTGAAGCTTAGAAACCCTCTTACTATATGTTTTTTTTTTCCAGGTATTCCTCCGAGGAAAGATGTCCCCTCTAAAATGGCAATATTTGACGGAAAGGAGCTAACGTTTGAACAGAGTGACTGGTATATTGTAGATTTTTTGCGCATGCTCTGGCGATACGGCTTCAACTTTCTCCGAATGCATATGTGGGTGGAGAGTATTTTGGACAAATTCATGAGGTGAGGATGGAAAGTATTGGTCATGGCTCCTATAGCTCATTCTTTTTAGCATGAGATCCAGGAATATCAACACCGATGATCATGTAAATGCTTTTATTCCCAGGATCTACCAGTATCAGCAGTATGGCTACTCATTCTCCAGTGTGGATAGGCTCCTTCACGCCATGGGCGGCGATAATTTTCTTACTCTACTCAATAAGACCCTGGAGGAAACCATGATGGCCGAAGGATTTTCGCAGATCTTCCTCAACGATATTGTTGCACCCATCACTCGTGTCAACTATGGCCAAAGTGTCCGCCTCAATGGCTTTGTGGGTAAGTTTTACAATGTAAGAGTTTGGATTGGTTCACACATCTCCCAAGGATTTTTTCTTTAATAAGCTGCAAAATAGAAGATGTCACAATAGCTCAGCTCCTGTAGGCCATATGTTTTGGTTATGTCAATCCTTAAGAAGTTTCTGAAAGCAAGTTTTAGTGGCCTTTTTAATATATGTGCAGGAAAACAATAGTGCACACTTTCCTTCTTCAGAGATAACGGTTTCTCAAATACAAAAGCTATGGCTTCATTAATCGCCTGAAGGTGAATTCTTCTTCAATGGAAATCAACTATATATGAAGTATTTATAAATCAATAATAAGCTGTAACATGTACTGCATGTCCTGTCTTCTAGGGGCAGTGTCATTAGCAGGAGCAGATCCAGGCCTGTGGGCAGTGGATGGAGGCAATAAGAAAGTGTGCTCAGGACTGCTGTACCACAGCAAAAGTGAGCTCATCCCTGCCAGAGTGACCTCCATCTCAGTCAAAGTCCGACCATCCAAGACAGGTATCTTTCACATTCCTTCATTTGGTACAGAACTGGTCTTTTTCTCCCACCGATAGATTTCTCACCCTCCGTCTCACATTTTCAGGCACCACAACCAGTTTCTATGAAGTTAATTATGTTGGAGAATCAGGCTCTGCACACTCTCTGTATGACATTGTGGTTATAGCAACACCACTTCACCAGGGAAAGTCTGACATCACCTTCTCAGGCTTCTCCCCTCCACTACCGTCTCACTACCCCGGACGTTACCACCAGACTGTCTCCACTCTGGTCCACGGCATGCTCAACATGGCCTACCTCGGGACCATACAGCCGGCCTCGGACTTCACCGTGTCGGACGTCCTTACCACAGACTTGAAGGGCTCCCTCATCAACAGCCTGAGCTCTATCGACCCTGTGCACATCCCTCAGGGTTACAAGCGACCCCCTGCCAGCCAGACCAAAGTCTGGAAGGTGTTCTCCCCACAGCCGCTGTCCCAGGAGCAGCTGCAGGACATGTTCCTCTCCTGGGATTTGGTGTCGGAGACTCGCTGGTCGGCTTATCCTTCTTACCGCCCGCCGCAACGTAAGACACCTCCCTTCATCCTGCACAATCGGCTGTACTACCTCAACGCTGTGGAGTGGGCAGCTAGCGCCATGGAAATGAGCGCCATCTCTGCCAGGAACGTGGCCCTGCTTGCACACCACCGCTGGCACAAACAGGATGGCAAGATCGACCAGGAAGACCTGCACACCCGACTGAGAGGGGAACTCTAAACTAAAAGCAATTAAATACTATCAATCAAGTAAAGTATGAACCCACACAGATACTCATGGACACGCGTGCTGCACAATAATTACGCTCCTGTCAGGGCAAATCCTAAATCTTTTTCAGGTATATGGGATGCTCTGACCCCTCTAAGGGGAGACACTACAGGTGAATTGGGTAAAAAGAATAAATAGATATAACTATAAAACTTCCCCAGTTGATGACTTGCATTAAGACAATTAATTTTTCTATTTAAACTTTTTCTAAAATGTATTTTTAAATATGCAAATGAAGCATTATAATATTAAGTACACATGCATACATTTCTGGAACAAAAATCAGAAAATTGGATAAAGGCAGGTTCAAAATGATTGTTACATTTTGTTAACATATGAGAGTCAAAGGTATTTACTCAGGGAATTTTGGATTTATCTTTGTATCACTCCATAAATCAGAAAGTATTGTCATCAGCCATTTAAAAAAGAAAACAAAAGAAATCTATTTTCGCCAAGGCTATAAAAGATTCCCTCTTTTCTACTGAAGTAAAGCTTTCGGGCTCAGAGAATCACAAAAAGAAAACAGCCTTTAAAGATAAATGTTGTACAATTCAATACATTTTGCAAGACATTACTATTGAATAGGGTACAAAATATACATTACTAATAGATAACACCATGAAACTTCACCAGTTGTTTACAGACATTAAGACAACTACTTTTTTATTTTACAAGTTTTCTGAAATGTATGTTTTAAATATTCTCACTTTTGCTGAATTTTGGAGAAATCTACAGACGCAAAAACACAAAGTACAATAAACACCTAAACCAAACGTCTGACCAGATGAGTGCCTCGCCTTTAACTTAAAGGACAATTCTGGTTCATTACAACTTGGATCTTATTGTTGTAGTTTTGGCCATCAATTCTTTCCTTTACTCAGCAAAGTAATTGCTAAAATCTGGGAACAGCTGTCACGTTGCTAAAATGAAGTCTGATGGGAAAACAAACACGAGAAGTCAAACCATCAGACAGGATGTACACAAGTCAACAGTACCAGCACATTATATAAACCACTGTATTTTAATAATTCATTGCACAGGAAAACTACTTGGGCTGCAACTTATTATCTATTAGACTGCAGATTATTTTCTAGTTTAATCGATTCATTGTTTGGTAAAATGTCAGAAATAGTAAAAAATGTCCACCCCAGTTTCTCAAAGTCCAAGCAGATGCCATTAAATGTGTTGTCAGTCTTAAACTCAAAGATATTCAGTTTAATATGATATATAAGACGGAGAAAAGCAGAAAATCTCCTTATGAGAGGCTGAAAACTGCAATTTCTGCCATTTACTTAACGATTAATCGATTGCCGATTATTTTTCTATAAAAGTTGACTTATTGTTGCCGCTCTACGCACAAAATGCACAGACACAAATAATACACAAATAAGTTTAAAGTTCAACCAGGAAGTCCTTCTGTAAACTGATGGTACTGTTTGCCTTCTCTTCCTAATAAGTACGGCATGTTTAAAACCCTTGTTTTAAGCTATGCCAGATCTCAGCAGTTAACTTGGTGAGCACAATGTTATTCTTACCAGTGTTGAGCAAGACTAAGGAAAACAGAAGACCAACTGGAATGATGCTTGAATCATCCTAACGGTAGCCGCACTTCATCGTTCACCAACAACAATAGCACAAATCCCACTAAAAGGTGGGTCAACCTTGTACTGAGCTGAATTTTGCAAACACTGTGAACCACGCTGCACTCCAGGGCAGACACATTGTGTTCCTCTCTCTGTGTGTCTTAAATAAAATAGATTTTTAGATGGATTCTTTTTGTGCTTTGCTGTTGTTATTGTTATTAACAGGGTACAGCTAACAACCTGCTTGTTGGTGCCACATAAACCAAGATGTCCTTTTATTGATGGACGTATGTGTCTTCCCATGATGGTCTCTCTACCTCCTCAGAACACTGTACATGTTGTTAGCAAGAAACCTAGACGTTGTTAATTTGATGTTATTGATGTCAGTTATGAAAAGTCCATGTTTTTATCTTTGTGTTTAATTGTACTGATCATGTTAATAAGACTATAATTTGACGGTCTAATCGCACTGACAGGGTGTATAAATTCAGCTTTTTAAAACTATAATTGTGCCTTAAAGATATCAGAGTAATTGGTCTTCATTAAATGATAAATCTCTCTGTAATTTTAGAAATAATTTCTCCTTTTGGATCTTTCTGTGTTTTAAATAAGGTGAACATTTCTGTGTTTTGTTGTAACATATGGAGGAGAATCTGTGTCTGTGGTTTATCGGATGTCACTGTACCTTCCTGAACTGCTTTCATGTTCTTTAGCCACTTTGGGAAGACGAGTAGTAGTTTGCTATTTGTTTCTTAAGCACTTTTTGAGGTGTACTTTTCTAGATATTTGAAAATAAATTCTGGTTGTGAGGATATGTCAAGACATACTGTAACAATAATATTAATAGTGAAGCTTAATTGACAGAAAAGCTTTAGGTTTACACTTAATTCTCTTGAGTATTTGGACTGACAAATAAATGGAGGCTTTTAATTTCATATTTAATCTGATAAAGAAACTGAAACCTCCCAGATCAAACAGTATGTTTTACAAGTGTGTACAATCACAATAAAGGGATGAGACCGTGTCTACTTTGTACTCTTGTTTGACATTTTATTCCAAAGCCAAATAGATCTTATAGATCTCACTTTCTATGAAGCAAACTTGCATCATAAATGAATTGTGTGATTGTGTTATTGATCATTTTATTCTTGTCTTTATATTAGAACATCTTTCCCAATCGTACCGTACTCTTGTTTACATTTCTTTCTCTCACTTCACTTTTAACATTCATTTTAATTTCCCCCTATCCTTAGTTTTAAGTAGTAAAATGTTCTGCAGTTCTTTTAATGACAGAGTAATACATGTAATAGCTACAGCTGTTTGCATCCTCTCTTTCAGCACCAATAATTGAGGAATTGTCTTACTGACCCATCATTCATGAGCCAAGGATGTGCGGTGAAATCACCATTTTCATTCCCAAAAGGAAATGAACATTGTTTTCAGCTTAGATGCAAGGACTCCTCTTTTGTAGACACAGTAGCAGCCCAAATAAAGCCCCGCGTGACTGAAGAGCTAACAATGGGTGGCATTGACGGCCTGAATAAGGATGCGTCTGTGTGGTGATGTGCCACCCAGCTGTCCTCTCAGGTAGGGAGGGACAATGGTACCAGAGCCGCCTGTCCATGCAAAACATGTGATGTGACTGTAGCTATAAGAAGCTGTGAACTGACAGCAACCCAAAATCTTCCACTACCCAGACCTACAGCCAAGATGAGATTTCTAGCGCCACTATGTGTTTTCCTCGCCGTGGCTGCGTTTCACTCTGGTAAGAAGAAGAAATAGTTATGTTTATTAATTTCACTACTACAATTTAAATTGTGATGATCTCCATTGATGGCTCTGAGGTGGAAATCTGGACTTTTTTGTCTTTGGTTTGTTTTTATATATGTTTACTCGATAACGTGTATGACAATTCATGCTTATTTACAGCAGGAGATGTTCAGTTATGTATTTATCTGAAGCCTGACTGACGTACTTGTGATGATTCCTAGCTCTCTCAGCATCTCTGGAATCTGCAGAGAAAGAGGAAGTAGTTGCTCACCAGGGTGAGGAATTATTGTCAATAATAATAATAAGTTTAACAGCAATAATAATAATAATTATGTAGGATGATGATACTTACTTGCATGGCTCAAAACTGATCCAATTATAATATTTTTTCATGCAGATGGGCCAACAGAACTGCAGAAAATAGGTACAGAGCATTGGTCCAATTGAGCTGAATGTGAAACTGATGTTTAATATGTTATGTACTTTATGTACTCTTATTATGTTTATTTATGTTAAGTCTGTGTATTAACCCATGTGTGCCCACAACTGAAAGTTGGCTTGCTTTAGTACAAATCTGAAGAAATCTTGGCTGAAAAGTAAAAGAAAATTCTTATCATACTATACTTAGTCTTTGGGCACATGCGACTACTGTTTTTCTATATGTTTTATTATATTTTAGAGAAGAAAACTAATCCCATGTGTCCAAAGACTGGTATGATCAGAACATAGCTGTATCTCAGAAACTACAAGGAGCACAATGTTGTGTCTGTGAACTCGTAACAAGTTGAATATCAAAGATGTACACATATGCAGTGTAACAAATGTTCTTCAATGTTCTTACACGATATAGTCTTTGGGCACAAATGGATTGCAACAGTGTTCACCTACCACACCGTTTTGTTTTTCTATTTATTTTAAGTTTGATCCTTTAACACTACGTTCACTTTCATTACTACACAAACTGCCAATTTTCTTTTTTTGTTTTGCATGATTTTCTCCCTCTGTCTCCACAGATCAGATGGAGTTTCAGGCTGCTCAAAAGAACGAGGCTGCTCAGATGAATGGTAAGTTTGACCAAAGTCCAGGGCAATGGCCACAACCCAAAATGAGGCAACTTCATAAGCAAATATACCTTTAATCCATTGTGTTACAGCACAGTTTGTAAAACACTTTTTTTCTTTACCTTTTCCTGTCAAGTTACAGAGGAACAGAATGAGGAAGCCCACTACCTTGGTAAGAGGAACTACATATAATGAACATTTAAAAATAAACAACGGCTGATTCAGATGCAGTGTGTAATACTCTATTTGAAATATTTACCACAGAGGCTGTTAAAGATGGATCTGGTAAGTTATACTTATATAATAAACACCAGAACACATATTGATGTTGTGTTAAACGACACCTGTTGAAATGTTTCCAACAGTGGAGGAGCATGTTGAAGCTGTGGACGACAACACAGGTGTGTAAAAACCATCCTGCGGTCTTTAAAAGACAGCATGTGATGTTTCTGTACCTGAGATCCAACAGTACTAACTGTGACATCCTCCTCCAACAGAGGGAGGTGGGAACTCTGACGTAGCAGCTCATGAAGGTGAGACAGGTTGTACTGTTCCAGTATCCGCCTGTAGATGGCGATAAAGGACAGTTTAGGGAAGCTCTGCAGGCTCTTTAAGAACACTTGCATGTAAAATATCACAACCTGGTGACTTATTTCACTCCCCCACAGAGTCGTCCTCGTCCTCTTCAGAGGAAACATATGGTGAGTTTGTGACATTAGCTTTTTGTTTGCAGTTTATTTCAGCAGCACAATGAAGCTGTAATTTCAGCTTTTTTCATTGACAGTTTGTGTCTTTGTTATTTTTGACAGGGCGACAGAGGCGAGGTAAGTGATGTAAAACTCTATAACTATTAGTTTATTTTACTTTATTAGTAAAGCAAGCACTACATTACAAGCTTTGTATAATAGGCTACTGTGTGTGTGTTTTTTTCCTTCTCTAGCAGAACTCCGTTATTCACATATTCATGAATTTCAAATAATATTTTAAATGTTCAGCTGTTAATTAAACTTCTTTATATCTGGAACATGCGAAAAAAAAATAATATAAATAAGAAATCAAAACAAAAATATCCAGCAAACATACACAGCAAACTCTCAATAAACAACATAATAAGTATTTCAAGTCCGAAAAGGAGCAAGAAGTAAAAACTAACTATCAAACAGCTGATAGCTATCATGTCCCACCCCTCTTGTTAAACATAAATATGCCCCATATTCACCACACACACCTCGATCAAATGAAATGAAACATTCAAAAACAACACAAAGACAAATCAATCCGAATTAAACAAACACATCCTGTATCCTGTCCGATCATCCATCTCATAAACATTCAATATGTTGTTTTTAAAAATGTATTTTTGTTTTCATTTCCTCACTTCAGAGATAAACAATAAAACTAACACAAACAGTTTGTCCAAATTGGATTTAAAAGCTTTTTACTATCCCTATTGTTTAACATTTTAATGTCTTCCCAGAGAACCATGAGGCAGTGCCAGAGACTGTGAGTCGTCTGGGTAAGATCAAGTGAAACGGCCACACTGACTCACTGCACTGATGAATCCCCCACACTATTATTCATTTTACAATTTTTCCTCTGCAGATGAAGCCAGTCAGGATTCAACCAAGGATGAACAAGGTGGAAACTTCTAAATGCTACACACATACATCAGTAATGGTTTAGCTTAAGGCTGAACGTATCCTCATCTGTTTACTGGTATTATCTACCTGCTGAGGCAAGACGTGGTGAACTGTTTTGAAAAGCAATGAAAGTTGAACACAATGAAAGTTAAATTGTTGGTTATGCAATGAACAGAATGTGAAAAACGCAGACAGTCAGGTCTCAGCTACATTTAAAAGCTACGTCTTTAAAAACCTCTAACGGTTGTGTTCAGACAGTAAAATGCCTCAAGAGCAATTACAAATTTACAATTTAGCAGCTCGTAGACTTCAGAACTTGTATTTCTTCCAGACGTATAAAAACAGAAGAAAAAGTGTTCTACATAGATATTCAAGTCACCACAGTGATGATGCTTGGCCTCAAAAATAAGATGCTGGGATTGTTTACTTGAACACAGTCCTCCTTGTATACGAGTAAATCTAGGACAAGAATCCAGGGCACTCTTTGGCGTCTGTCCCCTGGTATTTATTGTGCTTGATTTATACTGCAACACCTGCTTCTGGTTATTTTTAGACCAGGGATGCACTGTCCCTGCCCTAAAAGATTGTTTTAAAATGGATGGAAATCTTCTGATCCAAGGTTATTGATGCAGTGATAAAGGTCATCTTTCAGATGATTAGAAAAGTCATATTCCTGAGAAGGGAAATCTGGTTTAAAAAGAGAAAATCAACATATACATCATAACCCATAACCCTTTATGTATAGAATAGGCCTTTCTTTGTGCTTTACAGCAGTAACAATCACACACAGTCATCATTCATGAGTACCTGCGCAGGAGGAGTGAGTCATGAGAAAAACCTAGAGGCGATTCATAGAATTGCTCTGAGAGCCCTGGAAAACTACTGAATTGTGGTGTTTGCAATGTAAAGCTAGCGTAAAGGAATCCTCTCTTGTCTGTCCCTGCGTCACAGATCTACTGGAGTGAGAAAGCACAGCAACACGTGGATTCCAAAGCTTACTCATCACCCAGCGCCTGAGCGGCACTGAGCTTACTGCCAATAAAGAGGAATTATTCCACTCATCTGTACAACCTGTCCTCTTTTGTCTTCTTATATGCTGTTACTAAATACTTCTGTACTGCTTTTACTCTTTTACTCAGATAATATCGTAGTATTTTACCACAAGAACTGGAATTTGAGGGTATAACGTTTGTTACTATAATGGTGGCAATGGCCTGGTGGTACGGCTTCCAAACAGAACACCAGATGGTCGGGAGTTCAATAACAGGGCTGCCACCATTGTGCCCCTGAGCAAGAGCCTTAACCCTGAGTTGTCCAGGGAGACTGTCCCTGTAAGTCACTCTGGATAAGAGAGTCTGCTATCTGACCTGTAATATAGATCGTTTTAATTGTGAAGTGAAGTGAAGAAAACAAGTTCAACAGCAGTATTTTCCCATTTTTATTTGTTTTTTTTCCCATCCACAAGTGTGGATTAGTGTATGTTCATGTGCATTTAAAAAAAACAAAAACTTTTCTTTGGTACCTAAAGGGAAAATCAAAAACAATTAAGGCAACTACAGCATGTCTAGATCTGATATGCATTAGTACTGCAGCCAAATGACCCCACACACACTGGTGGCATGCAACGTATGTCCGCTCTCATTCAAACAAGAGACCAGATCGGCTCAACACCAAACCACTCAGATAACTTCCAGTTTTAGGGTTCCATTTGTCCTCTTTTAAAAACCTTATTCACATTCAAAAGGCCAAGAAATAAAGAGGAAAGCTAGAATTACCCAAATATCTAGGCAGGTGCAAATTCCACAGAAAAAACAAAAAAAAAAACACAACATACTGGGAAGTAGCCGAGATAGGGTAAACTGATAAAAGAAATAAAAATATCCTGCTGAAGGACAATTAAAGCATTTCAAAGATTAATCAAGTTTTAACAGGAGACTTTAAGTCTTGTTTGAGAGCATGTGTTTACGGTAGTTGTTACATTTCTCAAATTCAAGTAAACAATAATTTCAGGCAGTTATTTTTGCACTGATGGAGACGGGAGAGCCTCGGGAGATATTAACGACCGGAATGCAAATAATCCATTATGACTTTGATTAGGGTTCATTTCCTGGCAAGTGTGCTGACTTTATGCAGTAGGTGTTGACATCCACAGTGTAAAGTAATCAGATAAGTGTGTCATACAACACTACAAACTGTCCATTAGTTCTAAATATGGTAGGAAACACTGTCACCAACCTTTCTGAGTTTACAGTCAATTTAGTTCTACATCAGATGGGGAAGAAAAAAAAAAGTCCCACAGTTTAGGAGATACAGGGAAGTCAGATCCGAGATGAATTAATAGTGATTATTACTATGAATTGTGGTAAAACGCACACACAAATAAACTCGTTCCGCCACCTAGAAATACTTCTTTTGCATCCAAGTTACTTTCAGCATGTGTTATGACTGGAGAGTTGCATCTACAAAAAGCTTATACTGCATTTTAAATTGTTAATTTCTTTCTAAACATGTAAAACAAAATTAAAAACATACATTAGTTGTATATACATAATTGCAAAGTAAAAAAAAAAAAGAAAATGGAAGAATGAGTAAAAAAAAAAAAAAGTTGATTCTTTTTAGATGAACTCGTTACAGGATGAGAAGATATGAAAAAGCAAGTCAAAACAAAGAAATGCAAGCTTCTCGCGGGAAGTAATTTGGCCAGAATGGAACAAACGGCAAATTCTAGGTTGAAAATGATGCAGCCGAGAACCACAGGCCCAAATCTCAAGTCCTTTCAAACAGTTGTTTGTTTTCCTTTTTCTTCCAAAGTTGTTGGCTTGAGGTATGATATATTTTGGCCTTCCAACTTTACTCCTCTTCTCCTGGTGCGCACTGGAGCGGTTTCTTTCTCCTCCCCTGCTTGGGGTGCAGCCGACTGCTCAGAAGATGCCATAGATGAAGATGCCCATGATGGCGGCACTGATCAGACCAGAGATGGGCACAGTCACAAACCACGCCATGAAGATGTTTCTGAATAGACGCCAGTCTACGGCCTTCCTTGAGCGCAGCCATCCTACTGCAACCACAGAGCCAACCTGGAAACACAGCAGTGGTCAGACAAATCCCATCATCTTCCTTAAACTTATGACTTCAAAATGAAGTGTCTGCATTAAGCATATGAACAATTATCCTGATAATCAAAATATTCCATATACTTTTAAAAGGCACTTAATAAAATTTAAGCAATTCCAGTATGTTTAACAAAATATATTTTTATAGTATCAAACACTTTTAAGTGAACATCTTTTTGTGAAAACCCAAACAATCTTAAATAAAGATCATAAAATAAAAGTCCACTTTCTTCCATGCATTTTATAAAATCAGGCTCCATTTTTCACTTCTCTCCCATGATAGAGCTAAAAGGTTTTCTCTAGTCACGTGTGCGATAAAATCAAATCGCATTTCATCCCGTGCCCTAGTCTGCATACCTAAAATGTCAAACTTTAAGAAGGTTGCTCCACATTTAGTCTCCCAGACTGGGTTCCTGTTTAGTGTAGCCTCCCTCACCCAACAGTCTCTTCCCCTGGGTCTCACCAGTGTTCCCAGACCACAGTGTGTTTGACCAGCTTACCTTGCAGTGGGTGGTGGACACAGGCAGGCCAATGTTAGAGGCTACCACGACGGTCACGGCTGAGGCCAGTTCGATGCTGAAACCACTGCAGGGGGAAAACAACAACACTCAAGTCTGTCCAGTGGATGTCTGCGCATGCTTGCTAAATTCAGGTAATGTCTGGGGAGGATGTGGTTTTATGACTAAAGGAGAAACAGCTCTGTGGAGTCTATACCTTGAGGGGGTGATGGGTGTAAGGTCCTTGCCCATAGTCTGGATCACACGGCGTCCCCACACCCAGAGTCCAGCGCAGATGCCAACGCCGCCGTACAGCAGCAGCCAAATAGGTGTAGGTTCCTTTGAATACACACTGCTGCTTGTGTAAACCAGCCACAGAGATACCAATGGTCCAATGGCATTACTGCAGAGGAAAGAACAACATTATTTCAACAGGGTTTAAAGATTTTGCGTTGAACCATACAAGTAAAAATGTCACCTACATGACAAAATAAAATGCCAGATAACATGACCTTCATGAAGGAATCTGCATACCTAACGTCGTTTCCTCCATGGGCAAAGGATCCGAAGCAGGCGGTGAGAATTTGGAGGAACTGGAAGAGAGTTGAGACTTCAGGTTTGTCCGCCTCGAGCCCATCGTCCTCCAGAGAGCTTTTGCTGCTACCTGCGTCCTCCTTTGCTATTTCCAGTGTCACGTCACTCTCTCCCAGAGCTTCAGGAGTTGTGTGCTCTGCCACAGCATTGCAGTAGCTAGTATAACTGTCCATACGTATGCGCTTTCTTTCCTGACCTCCCGACCCTGTGACCTTGTCACCATCCTCGTAGGCATGGTATTCACCTTCTTTATGCTTGTAGTCTCCGTGCATGCCGATGATGGCCATGGTGTAGGAGGTGTAGCTGTTGTTACGCCGGATAGGTCGGTCTCCCCCCTCGCCCATAGCAGTCACCAACCTTGGCCAGGTGGAGCTTGTGCAGGAGGTCCTTGTAGAGGCCGGAGTCCTTGTGAACGGTGTGGTACTGGCTGTAACCGTTACTCGGGATCTGTGCTGGCCTGTTGAACTGAACGTGGTTGTTGAACTGAACCTGATGGGCTGAATTTGTGGAGCCATTGCTGTGCTGGATTTGCTGGTTGTTGACGTGACCGTTTAATTGAGCCTGTTCGGGGGCTGCAGAAAAGGGGTAATACAATGGGTTAGTCTTAAATTGCATTAACTTCATGCACGTCTAGGCCATACCCGTCAACCCTCCCGTTTTCCCCAGGAAAAGAAGAAAACCGGAACAATAACACAGAAGAAGACGAAAGCATAGGGATGAGAGTCAGTGAACGGGAGATGGATGGAGACGCAGTTGTACCTGACAAACAAATTAAAACTTTATGCAAGTACCAAATGGGAGGAGACCTTCCCTTATTTATTAAAAGCAGAGTCGGGCAAACTCGTGTTTTTTGTAAAATGTGCCATTCAGATGTTAGCATCGCACACGCCGGAAAAAGCGTCCAAGCACAAGCACGCCCAAGAGGCACAAACATACACTGTCAATGACTTCATTTGTGACAAGAACTGTTTCAGAGGCAAACCAAGTGACCAAAGCTGAGGGAAAGATGTCAATGTAGATGTAATGTAGCCTTCAGCTAGCCTTGAGGCAGGCAAAGTCTGCAACCTATGTTTACAACAAGTCCCTTGCAGATGCTAGGGACTCCCACACTGAATACAATGTATATATGCAATTAAAATACATACATCTTATAAACATGTCTGTACAAGTAATACATACTTTAAATAAACATGTAATTCCTGAACCCGTCCCTTATGTGTTTACATTTACATTATATGGTTTGGGGCTGGCCGGCTCAGAGCTGTAACGGTATGGGTGGAGTCCGCCAGAAAATGTCCCTTATTTTGAAATTCCAACGTTGACAGGTATGGTCTAGGCCCGTCACGATAGTTACGTTATCGACTTAGGGACATGACCTCGATCATATTTGCTGACCTTGATATTGCCCAATGTGTTTACATAAGAATGTAAACATTTTAGCCAACATAATGCCAGAATAAACAGCAGGGATTTTCCTACCATTAAAAGAGCCCGAGTCAATTTGATTTATTCTTCTCCACCTATTTGTGTACTTGCATTACTATACCATCAGTACTATTTTTTTCTAGGACAATACATTGTTAATCCAAAGCAGTTATTGTGACAGGCCTATGTATGGAATTAATCATTTTCAATTACATATTTTGTAACTGTCGTTTCATGGTACACTTACCACCATTTGCATTGTTACAGTCGGTGTCATCAGAATCTCCGATGTCAAACGCCACCTTGCGTTCCTTATTATCGTCAACATCGTCAGAATCTCCAATGTCAAACGCCACCCTGCGTTCTTCAGGGGCAGCCTGGGGCTGAGCAGAGGGATTTTGATCGAAAGCTGGGGCGGTAGACGTCTCCTTGGCAGTCTGTTTCAGGATTGGACAGTGAGCCTCTCTCAGCTCCCTCTTGTCCATCAAGGGGCTCTCAGAGGGGCTGGAAGCCTTGATATCTCCTAGTAGGGGAGGAGTGAGATATTGCTTGGGGTCATGTTCAGACATATTCACTGTACAGCAGAGATATACTGCTAGCACAGCATATTCCTTTTGACCTGAGCTGTAGCGAGGTGTCCCATCAATACAACCTGTGTTCACAGGATATGATAAATGGACTATGACCTTACGAGGAACATATTTACACTACCACTAGCAGCTTAACTTATGAAATCACAGCCTGTGGCTCACATAACATTAGTTTGTAGTTTTAAAGTGAATAAGATACTCTGAGAATTATCTAATAGAAAACATTGACAGAGTATTCTGACCAGTTGGCCCCATTGCATCATCCGAGCTAGTCAGGAGCAGACCTGAAGCACTCAGTCAGCCTCTGTCTTCTACCCACACATGCACTGTAAATGCCATGTCAACTCTTTAAGTCAACCGTAGGCTTATTTTAGTCAAGGGGCTAAAGACCAATTAGTGGATCACTAGGACCCAATTAGGCTGCTTGTCTACAGAATGCCGGTTGATAGCAACGATGTTGCTTGGTCAGATAAAGCTGTCGTTTCTGTAACTAGAAGAGACGCTGGACAGGTACGGTCAATATCACTCAAAAAATATTTTACGATCAGTCTCTTGCAAATAAGTGTTTTAGTAGAGAAAACTAAACACCTTTTAAATGTATACATTTTGTAAAAAGGTTCCATTGAAAACTAAACTATGCCCTAGTTAGTGTCAAAAACACCTATTCTGTCATTTGCCCCAATAGATTGTTAATGCCATAACAAAAAGGCAAGACAACCTGTTATGAGACCACTGAATACAAAGCACTGTCTCGTTATAGGACTACAAAACATTAATGAAGGTTAAAATGAATGTTCCCCTTAAACCACACCATTGGTGTGTAAATACGGACAGCTCCGTTTTTTTAAATCTAGGATTATAGAACAAAAACGAATGACAATATTTTCAGCTGATTTTCATTAGAGCGACTTAGCGCTATATCCCTAAACTCCATTTGCTGGATTAATATGATCCCAGTGTGAATACGTCGAGGTTGCAAGTGCAACGCTAAATCCCTCGCTTGTCCAATGGTGGTGAGGAAAACTAGCTTCAGTGGTCAGCAGAAACTGATGACAGGGACACTGAATCATCAGGATGCCTAAAACTAAAACTAAAAACAAAAACAAATGTGACTTACGTTCAATCTTCTTTTTGAGGAAAGGGCAGACAATAAACCAGACCAGAAGGGCGGTCAGCACGGAGAAGCCCAACGAGATGAGCAGGGTGCCCCACCAAGGGACCTTGTCAAATCCCAGCACTGAAAGATCGCCAGGTGCCACGGATAGAATCAGACAAACAGAATAGAGAGAGGCAGTTTTAAAAAACAAGGCAGCGGGTGCTACCGTTCTTAGTGGACAAGGACATGGAGGTCATGTTAGGAGGAATGCATTCTGAATCAAAAAACATGTGGCACCAATAAAGGAAAATGGCAATAATTTCATTGACATCTGACCATGTGGGTAAACTTTAAGCTCTAGTTGTTACAACACGACTGCATTGCCTCATTGTGCAACATCCTAATTGAATATGGAAAGCATATGTACACATTGGTGTGAACAGTTATGAAACACTTTAAAGAAAAAACGTGAAAGAGCAAAAATGTTACCATAACTCCAAAATGCCCTGCCAACACTGCACATGGATATTAAAGTTCATTACTTAAGGAGAAAAAGAATGTGGAGTCCTTCACTGGAGCCGTTTGCTGTAGCAATAAGGACACACTCTTGCCAAGACTGCAGCAAAGCTGGTGCAGCAGAGGTAGATATAATGCAGAACATGCTGGCAAAAGGCAACTATTTAAATTTCCCCCGAGGAAGCCGTCGTCTTTGTCATACAGAGAGGATGCAAGTAAGCAGTGTGGCTAGGAGAAAACAAAAAGCTGCTGAAAATAAGGTGACCTTGGCCATCCATAATTATGCAAAAAGACAAAACTACACATCCACTAGCTTATGAACAGAGTTTAAGATACACAAAAGATAACAAGGGCTAAGTGATAAGTGACTCTGTTGCTGTGTTCATTTGAGTCCAGTGCACTCCCTCTACTGAGTCACACTGCAGCATGAGACTGCAGAGCACCCAACTGATGTTTATTTAGTTACGCAATGGAAGCTCACTCCTGTCAGGACTGGAGGCATTAGAGGAAAAAACTGGAAGGAGGCTCTGCAACAGCAGACTCCCTTCTTTCACTGAGCTCACATGTCGTGGGACATTCAGTAACAGGTGGGATTTGGCTGGCTAGACATTGCTCTGCTTAAACACTCTGGAAATTCCACAAAAAAACAAACATGAAAATGACAAAAGGGGCCTGACACAATGCAGATAAATACCCTTTGTAAGGGTGACTTGTTTGTTTTTACAATATATAAAAGAGAGGCTTTAAAAGCTAGCCTAAGTCTAGCGTTGTGATAAACACTCCCACACAAAAGGAGTGAGTTTATACCACAGCCCTGCAGTGGGATGAATGGGACTACACAGGAAATTGATTTTAACCACGGCTGCGTTCCAAACCCCTCCCATAAACCTCTGTATCCCGTGACCTACATCACACAACAACATGTTTTGTTTTTTTTTCCACTACTATATGCGCATCTCACCGCCAACCAAAATTACAATGTGTTAAAAGGGGCAGTTTATGACTAACTTGGCATGGAAACTTTGGCCATTTGTCCTCAAATGTTGTCTAGAACCCAGTGTAGCACTCAACAGTATTAGGATTAAGTGACAGCTGTATTGAGATGCAGCACTGAAGGGATCTGAAAGAGTTCATACCTCACAATAAGTATCTATCCATCCCAATGGCAGCCACAAAAGACACCTAAGATTTTGTTTCAGGGCCATAGCTCAGGTTAAAATAAGTCATTTAGTCCAAGGTGTGTGCATCAGTTTCAGGTTGCTGATTGTTTGGTGTCCCCAGAGCAACCAATGCTCCTGGGTGCTACTGAGGGTAACTCGGGCAGAAGATTTGCTAGTGATTTTATACTGACTTAAAGCCATAAGTCTGTATATCCAGTTGACAAACGTGTGGAACCTTTTAACGGGGTAAGCATGATATCATAATTCTGTTAATGTGGTAGATTTTCATTTTTACAATGAGTGGAGTGACAGCACTTGGGTTCTTCACACCTTTTTTTAAAATCACTCAAGTCACACTAAGCCTCCTCTGTAAAGGATCAACAGCTGACCCTCAAATTTTTTGCTGGCCCAAATTGCATGCACATGCTGACTTGAGGTCTCTGGCACTGGTGTATATATATTGAGTATAGGAATGTGCTGTGGGATGCCTGGTGTCCAATCGCACCACTATGATAAGATCTAGATCAGGGAACCAAACATACTGTACTCAGCTAGGAGGAGAGATCACTGCTGCATTAGGGTTCATAGATCAGCAATAATGAGCCGTTGGTGTCTTGTGTGCCCGTGTATCCAAACCTGGGCCTGAAATATACAACTGATGTCTGGCTTAAGCTGATAAAAAAAGGCAGTTTAAAAACTATCATGGATGGACACTGAATTAGCTGTGATTCATGCTTTGTCTTATTATCGTTATTTATCATGCAGGAAACTGATTAACCGGATGTTAAACTGGCTCCACTGCAATCTTGAGGCTTTAACAATGAGATCCGTGTGTGATTGGTGACAATTTAAGAGGATGCAGTGAGTTGGTTAAGGCGTCTGAAATGCAGTTTCACACCTTTTTTTCATGTGAGGTACCCAAGTACAGGTCCTCATGTACAGTGTATTGATGTGGGAGGGACTTCACACAACTGTACAGAATGTGCCTGACTACGCAGGGTTATGGGCTATGCTGGAACTGCATCTCCTCTGTGAGAACGCTGCTGATGTGCATGCATATCTGGTCAAACTCTGGCCTGTAGCCGCCATTTAATGGCCCAGGCCTGCTAACATCTTGAACTGTTAGGCCCTGTAGAGAGAAGAAAACAAAAAGGGAGCAAAAGTTGCTCATTTAATGGAGGAAATTCTATAATACGAAAATCCAACAAATGTTCAGAGCATTACTATACAAGTTGTGAGCAGCAATACAAATAGTGGCAGTGGACAACTATGACCATTACAAACACCCTCTTTACTTCTCTGTTCCTCCTTCACGTCTGAAGGGCAGACAGTGACGTCAACAGTTAAGTGAATTCTTATTTCCATCTCCCTGTTGTGCTCCGCTCTAAAAACTTCATGCCAGCTATGACCCACATAGAACCACAAGCAAGAAAGCCCCAAAAAACATGTTAAAATAAACACAGCTTATGCGAAAATGGTAAACAGTCTGGTTCAGTCTGGAATAGGTGTGGGCATCCGGCTGTCTGAGGGAGCAGTTTATTTTAAGCTGTGGCTGTGGGCAGGCATGCAGAGCAAAATGACTGAAACAATGACACTCACTCGGTGCTCCAGTGAACATGATGGAGAACAGGTTAATTCCCATAGTCACGCCGTAGAAGACAGGCAGGGCCCTCAATCCGTTAGGCACAGGGTCTTTCTACAGGGACAAAACAGAGTATCAAGTCAGAAAAACGAAGTCCACTACATGAACAGAACTGCCCCAGTTTTGCTGTCAGGTTACAGTCATTTGAATCTTGATTTATGATGTGGATAAGGAACTGCTTTAGAGAACAGTAGCTTGATTATCACCATGCAACAAACATTTCCTCTATTTCCTTTTGGCAGTGGACTAGTACAGTGTTGAAACTGACCCTAACACATCACTCCAGAAGGTTCTTGTGTCACTCAGAAACTAATACTATCTACAATTTGATAACAGCCAGCTTACCTTGTGTAGGATGAACATTCGCACATAGTAGAAAACAATGGCTGACATTATTCCAGACAAAAGGGGACTCAGGAACCAGGAAGCAACTGTAATATAAGAAACGTGAGCACTGCAATTTAGTGGAAATGTAATATCTGACAAGTCTGTCACAAAAACACATCCTTTTACTTCCATGAAAATAAAGGTTTCTTCAAGGAAAGGCAATTACTGAAGGGAAACAATCATGACATGTCAGGTTTAAACAGGAACTCTCATCTCAACTTCTGTCACAGGATAGCCAGGTGGGCCATTTTAACTATCGAGTAACATAATTTCTGTGATAAAAGAAAGGGAGGAAAGTATTCCACTATTTTGCCAACATAGCTACCTGTCCCATGGACAGGCAGGTGGATTGTTGTATACTTCAGTCAGTCATTCAATGAATAAGGGTTCTTATTGTGACCCCAGTGTTTCCCCTACCAATGTCTTGGAGGGGCGCAGCTGACATAAAGTCAAGGTGGTTTTTTTGTGGATTTCTTTTTTATATATTCACAACTCACTTTTGACATTGAACAGGTGCTCTTCTATTAAATAAAGTAAACACTTATGTTATTTATCAAATTTATGTGCACGTTTCAGTGTTTACAGTGTTGCTTTGTACATTGACTCCTCCGCTGTTTTGCGAAGGGCGGGGCTTCCCTCCCGAGACACACACACACACACACACACACACACACACACACCTACAGTCAGAGCGAAGAAAGGAGAGGAGGGAACAACAAATAAAACCTTGTGCACCCCCCCGTGGCAGACCACTTCCCGAAGAAGTAAATCTAGGGAAAACACAGGACCCCATTATGAAATGTCAGACCTTTCCCAAAGCTTTATTGTTATTTGCGATTTGTTGTTTTCTAAAAAGGGCAGTCTGGTTTACATAAGATTTGGGCTTTCCGTAGCAGAACATAGACCTGCAATCCACCATCTAATGCAACAAATGTGAGAAACAACTTGTGAAATTAGAACTTCTACAGTATATTCCTGTAACGCTTAGAGTAAAATCGCCTCATTTTGTCTGATATGCATTGACAGCAACATTATTATTGGAGTCACAATTGATAATAATGTTGTGAATTCAGCTTTGAATCTGGAATTGTCATGCCTACATTTAATAGTTTGTTGCCGCATATTGATGGCTCTCAATACACACAACATAGGCTGATGCGTTAGAATGGCATTACAAATAAACACTGAGGACAATTCTAGGTCAGCTGATAAGAATGTCTGACTTACCGATACGGAGGAGTTCAAGCCACCTGACTCCCTGCTGGCCTTTGGCAACCAGTGAGAAGCCGATAGTAGCACCAACAATGCAGTGTGTCCCAGAGATGGGGAGCTTAAGGAAGGAGGCGGCCAGCTGCCACACAGCAGAACCTAATGAGAATAAATAAATTGATCACATTAAGTTGCCATTGTTGACCTCACATCAGCTTTTCAGACAACTCCAAACATTTTTTTTAAAGACAAAAATACATTGGGAGGGCTGTGGCACAATACAACAACACAATAGAAACTGGTTAAAGCTTTTTCAGGCAAAGCCCAATTAGTCGCATCCCTATTTCCAGGTGTTAGTTTGACATCTAAATGTTCTTGTTGTAATAACCAAATGGAGCCAGGTTGTACGTGCCACAAAGTTCTAGTCACAGGGTTCAATGACCGTAGGTTTAATTACACACAAGATATGCTGTGGATACTCACCAAACATGGCACTAATGGATCCAGCCATCAACACGTGCTCAGTGCCATTGTACATGTCCACGTCGATGATACCATTGCGGATAGTTTCACTGACTTTGGCCCCAAGAAGCACAGAGCCTACAGTCTCAAACACTGTGGCCAGAATGCATGCCTGTCGCAAGGTGACAACTCCAGAGCCCACAGCTGTGCCAAATGAGTTGGCAACATCATTGGCACCAACAGAAAAGGCTAAGATGAAGGCGATGATGAAGCCGAGAACCAGCAGCCATGTGTACCCTGTCAGAGCAGTCTGGGTTGCTGTCACTACCCCTACTGTCAGTATTATTGCAGTCGCAGTTGTTGAAACCATGATTGTATACTATAGAGAAATTATGTCACAATCTAAAAAAGGGAACCAACGCCTGTCAATAGAGCTACTTAAATAATGCTACTAATAAACAGCAGCTAGTAAAAACAGAGGTAAATCGTAAAATAAATAAATTATCTTTTTAGGCCTGCTCGATTAAAACAGGGTTTCTGAGATTTAGCAGTGCAAACTTGTATTGCGTTTAACTGGTACTGACCAGAAAACAATCAAGGTAGACAGGTGTAGTGTGGGGCGTATTGCTATCCTTTAATTAAACTAGATCTGTTCCTATTTCTTTGGTGCTGGGATACCAAATTAATTAAACTAACTGCCATTGTGAAACTTTAACTGCAGATGAGCAGGGGTACATCCTGAAAATACAAAAGACAGAAAAGGTCTGCTTTAATAACTTTTTCCAAATTCGACCTTCATGTGGAGAGTCATTAAAAGGCATACACAAAACGACCGACATCACTACGGAATTGCATGGAGAACCGGGACGATTTTAAACGGGCAAATAGATGAGCTAAAACATGTCAAACGTGGAAAGCCCAGCAGGCGCTTAGACCGGAAGGAGCATCTCTAGTAGCAGTCTTTGCTGAAAACTCAATGGGAAGCCATTTTCGGTAACTGTCGCAGGAAGAAACCTGAGGTTATATTACATAAACGTCCTCTAATTTTACCCCGACACTTCATCTTTATAACAGTCTAATGTCGTTTTTGTTTAGCATTGCTGACCATGAATGTCGTTGCGACATAGGAGTACTTTATCTAACATAACCGTTTTTACGTGTGCACGTGTCGTCATCCATTCATAGAACACAGCCGTGAACACGAACGCCATCTGTTCATAACGCTTTACATGATAACATAGCTCGACCGGTTTGGGGTGGAATAAGTAATTAATTTACATTTATATCCGCTATAATGGCTACTGTATCACACATTCAATAATGTCTGATGTGTATTTTGTGAAAAAAGGGGTTGCAACCGGATGTGACTCAACTCAAAGAACGAGTGGGAATTCACCGTTGTGAGTGTCGTTCCCTTATAATAAACGTTAAAACAGTTTATATCGCGTTCATTAAGTTAACCCAGTGTATAGCAGTGTGTCGTTCATTCTGACGGTAACTTACAATCGACAACCATAATATATCCTAAACATGATGCTTAACCTACAATTACGTTGCCTAGGTCCCCTTCTTCGCGCATAGTAACGTTACCTAGCAAACAGATAACTCCTATCATTAGCGGTGAATACAGAGCACAATGGTTTAATACTTCCAGCGAGCGATAGCATTAGCTTTACGCTTTCAACGAATAATGAGTGTTAGTTACGGAGTATAATAAATACAATATTCTGATAGAATGTCTAAATTATAAAACTTACCACACGTTGCAGTTGTCAGACTTGTGAAGAATAGTGATTGCTAGCCTGTAAGCTAGCGCGCGCACAGAAAATATCGTTACGTTAGCGCGCGCGGGATAATTGATAAATGAAACGGAATTGGAAATTGACCACCTTCAAAAAATACGCCTTACATTAAAAAATGAAGTGACTACGCCAAAAGCTATGTACGACTATCTGTTTCGATGTGAAATTACTCCAAATCCAGAAACATCTCAGATTGAATGAGAGCTTCGCAGCCTCATGTATACAACTAGTTCGTGCCGGTGAACGGAACAGAGGGTTATTTTATTGGATATACCCTCATGAAGCCCCGCCCACAACCCGCCCAGCTGTCAGCGGGTCTTTTTTTTCTTTTTACTCATCACGCGTTCAATGAATGTTCGTCAGAAGATCCAACTTCACAGCAAAGTCTTCTTTTAAAACTTTATTTCACACATTTCTCTTCTGTATATTCCTTCACTTAAAGTGTGCTACAAACACTACAACAACATCTGGTTTGACTCTACTGCCACCACTAAAATAACGTTACACTTATCAATTTCCGTAGTATTAGAACACTTCACTCACATACCCTACTTGTACATTTAATACCTGTACATAATGTACTTTAGAACAATTTTGAGTTACTTATACATTACTTAAGTATTTCCAGTGTATACTGCTTTATACTTATTATCTACTACATTTACTGTAAGGGGGACGTCTTGCACTTTGTACAGCTTTACATTTAGCCTATTCAAAATATATAGTTACTTTGCATATCAAGTTATTATATACAAAACATAAGTTGAGCTTATAAAATACAATGCATTGCTATAGGTTAATCTACAACAGTATTTAGGGTTGCTATACTTCAATTTTTTGCAACCTAAATGCTGCCTGCATATTAATGCATAATTAATAATAATCCAAAAAATCTCTCTCTATATATATACATCTATATGTCTTTCTGTCTCAAAACTGATGCGTTAATCATTACGCACTACCTACATTGTCATCTGATCTCATTTTAAATATAACCTTGTAGGCATATGACAGACAAAAACACAATTACCCATATAGCAACCACTGCTTTCCTAACTGGGGGAAACAATGTTCCGTCAAAACAGAGCAGGAAAACACCCGGTGGTGGTGATGTTGCCTGCATTACAGAAGACTTGTCATTCATTCAAGTGCATCCGACTGGAAATGATAACAACATTCAACCTCTAACAAAAGTGACTGTTATTTTATTGTGTTCAAGGGAGACGTGATATGTTGAATGGAAGAATAATTGCTCAATAAGCATAGCAAAATATGTTTGGCTGACTAATAGTTACTAATAGCTAAAAACGTGTGTGTACATGTCAGCAGCAAGGACACACGTACGAATTCACTAAACACACCACAGTATACTATTTATTTACATTTGATAGCTCTTGAATAACAGCACATATAATTACTATTTTATTACGACCTCACTATCCCATTGTTTCTCTCTACTTGACGTCACTTTGTTTTAGGGTCATGGAAAATTTCCTCTTTCTCAATCCATTGGGCAATGTTTAGGGTGGGTGGGCCGTGATCTCTTATACTTACAATTCTTGTCTTGGTACCTGAAGGCAGCATTTCACAAAGGAAAAACATCTGTATCATAACTCCTCGATCGTGGACTTCTACAGTCGCTATCTCCAGAATACCATTCGTAACTTAAAAATATATATATTTTTGCGTTTTCTTTAACTTAATTCCCTCATCACGAAAACATAACAGTCACACACACTTATAACACGCCTCCTTGTTTACTCTCTCGCCAGTAACCAGAAAAGTGACCTCGACTCAATAAAAGATAAGATAGTGGGAGTGTAAATGTCATTAAAGAGAAGAAAAAAAACCTCGAATTCAAGTTTACTGTTGTTTGTTTTTCTAACTTCCACTCCAATAGTCCTGCACAGGCTATAATATAGACCTCATGCAAACGTACTCGAAATTACAGTGTAAAGTTGCTTAATACATTTTGAATGTTGTGCCCAATAGTCAAATATCAAACTCACTGAAATGGCCCTTAATGCATCAATACTATATATATTGTAACTACTTAGAGCAGTCAGAAAACTATGGATTTGTTTGTTTTTGAGATAAGAAAAATGAGACAAAGGCACATGCTGTGTTTGTACAAGGTTCTTTAAAAACATCTTGTCTCGTAGTCTTATGATACTGAAATCCCTCACACCTTTTATGAGAATTATAGATTGGGTTGTTTTATTACCTCTGGCCTATTTTGTTCATAAAGGGTTTTGACATGTTAGACTGCACAGTATTAAATGAATGGCTGAATGACAGGGTTGGACAAAGAGAAGCACATTACTCTGATGCTTCCATTGATTCCTGGGGAGCCTAAGAGCCTTTGTGATGTTGAGTACAGTGCATACCTCTGGTGATCAAAATAATTTAGGCCAATTCTCTGATGTAAATTCTTAATTTCTTTTTGTTTGATTTGATTTGATTTGTGTAATTTTTTCTTTTGGGCAAATAACTCAGCTTGTATCAGATATGGACTCTTGGCTGATCTATGAACACTTCTTGTTCTCTGCATGGATAAACAGCGCCATCTGGCGTATATTACTCTAATAACATTTACATAATTAAGATGTCTTTTTCTGCCTATATCTTTTTATGAGGCGATTCGATGCTCTTTTATGATAGTTTTCTACACCCACCAACTTCCACCAATTTTTACATTGAGGAAATGTGGCAATGAAGTACCAATTGTTTTTCAATTTCAAGTCAATTTCAATAGTACCATCAAACGGATAGATAGGTAGGTAGATAGATAGATAGATAGATAGATAGATAGATAGATAGATAGATAGATAGATAGATAGATAGATAGATAGATAGATAGATAGATAGATAGATAGATAGATAGATAGATACTTTATTGATCCCGAGGGAAATTTTGGAGTACAGTAATATAAACAGTAATATTTAAATTAAACATATAGTTCAAATTCTTTCTTAAAATCATGAAAGTTAGGTTTTACATAGCAAATGTATCACTTTCATTTCCCAGCAAATACACCGTAATACATTGAGAACTATTTGTCACAGAGTTTTATCCTAATAGTCGTTTGAAATTGTAATGTATCAGCAATGTCACTGCAAGAACAAACTAGAAAGTAGTGTTTCATAACACACACGCGCGCACACACACACACACACGCAAACACACACACACACACACACACACACACACACACACACACACACACAGACAATAAAATGTATTTGTTTATCACAAAAGTGTGACTGCTGGCTTGTGAAATTATACAGGCTCTAATTAAACTGAAATACACGTGGTGAAGTCATTGCTTAATACCAGTGACCATATAAGTGCCTTGTGTGCCTATGTTTGTGACTTTGAGTTTGAACAGCACCCCTGGAGG
Source organism: Cottoperca gobio (assembly GCF_900634415.1). Taxonomy (NCBI): domain Eukaryota; kingdom Metazoa; phylum Chordata; class Actinopteri; order Perciformes; family Bovichtidae; genus Cottoperca; species Cottoperca gobio. Next base: position 12,265,581 of record NC_041366.1, on the reverse strand, counting down.
GCGATACCATTGGCGACACACTAACTTCCTCTCCCCAGTATGGGTTCAGCTCTTTGTATGCACTGATCCTGGACTAAGTTTGGAAATTACCTTCTCCTCCTACAGCAAAACGTTAAATCTGATCCCAGTTAATCGAACAAACAGGAAAGTGGGGAGCTTTGGTAGAGGCTAGCGAACTTGCTTGTGCCCGAGCAACACAATTTAAGACAGGCTCCCACTGGGACCAATCAGAGTTGCCTTAGAACAACAAACCTCCAATGAACGCCCGCGCTACAGTCTAAAGGCGGGATTTCCGTGTGGGTGTGTGGGAGACTGTAGGAAGAGGAGGTCAAATGAATAAGAGTTTGAAAAACGTGAAGCAGTGTTCAGGAAAGACTGACAGGTAGACAATTGTATAGAGATACAGTAGAATATAAAGTTCACAGTGCCGTTATTAGAGTTTTGATTCAGAAAGAAGTGCGGCGGTGTTTGTTGTGGTTTGTCTGTGTCGTATTTGTAGGCAGTTGACAGATAACGTTAGCTAGCCTAATGCTAAAGATAAATGTCGCGTGCTCGTAGGCAGTTCCATAACTAACGTTACAACCAGTGTAAAATTATGACTTGCTAGACAAAAGTCCGTATTATCATCTGTATAAAGGTCATGCTTTGTGCCTCTCAGCAGGCCACTAGCTTTAGCTGCGAAATTCGTTAGCACTGCACTTTGCTGACATTTATTTTGTCTTTGGGAACTTGTGTCACGGTCACACTGCTGTCATGTTTCACTCTGTGCCCCGTCGTCCGATCTGCGGGATCGGTGTAAATACAATTAAGCTTCATAGTGGCAGGTCGTTCAAGTGGACTGTCGAGGAGGGCAAAAGAAAGCTTGAGAGGGTCCCATGGCTGGGCAGGCGCATGGGCCTGCTGTTGTCCTGGCTGCAGAGGGCAGGTGTTGGCGCCAGTGAGGCCGCGGGATCTGGTCAGAAGAGAAAGGGTTTGCTCTCCATATTTGCAGACCACTGCGGCTTTGTGACCGGACAGAGGCTCCGGCGTGCTTGTCAGATCGGTGAGCTTTACTCTAACCTGTACTCCGAGCGGACCAGGTGGACCCTGGTTGGTAACATATGGCGCAGATTTCAAAGCAAGCACGCCCCCACTGGGAAGCTGTTTGCGGCGCTGGCTGGTATCTTCATGTGGGAAAATGAGAAGATTCAAGATGAGGAAATTCACAGGTTCGATATCTTTCTTTAAATTGACATGCATATGTGCTTAGGCAAATGCCAAATTACAGGAAGAACCTGATGAGTCGAGTTAAGACTTACCACAAATACAGATCCTCCCATACAGGGCATGAGGTCGTCTACTGTACTTACTAAAACATTTATTGTCATTTTTCCTTCCATTTGTATTTGCAATGCAGCATTACACATTGATGTGACTCATGTGAACTGTGCTGTATGCTAAACAACCTGTCCTGTTTGCATCCATTTGAAGGTGTGGACTTGAGCTTCAAGCGATGGAGAATGTAAAATGTCTAAACACAGCCTCAGGGACAGCGAACAGACTTGAACCTGGTTGGGAAATTGTTGTGGAGAAAAAAGGCTTTAAAGTGTGGAAGAAACCTATACCTGACAGTCACCTCTACGAGTACAGAGGTCAGCCAACTCACAATCTACATGTGTAACCAGGCTCTCTGAAACGCAGATAAAGCACTCATTTAACTCTCCAAGTTACCTTTGTGCTTTGAGTTTTTCCTGGTACTTTGGTTGTGATATTGGTATGATTTGTCAGAAGTCAGCATCTTTTTTTAATGTATGTTTTACAGTGTTGGGCTCATACAATGATGTCACTCCAAGGCAGTTCTTCAATGTACAGGTACAGAGTTTTCAAATGTCCTTATCTGCTACTAGAAATATGGTGAAAAGGATAACTTATTATACTGAAGTGCTTGCTTACAATCAGAATAAACATCAAGAGGGAGGAGAGTAACAAGATTAATTCCATCTCATGGTTTTGGGTGTGCAGCAATCGCCTCACTCCTGAAGTCTGACTGACGTATTACTGAAATAAATGTACAGTTCTGCAAGTTGATCCAACTGTGTATATTTTGTTTAATATTTATAGTGGTGAGACTTTTCACATGTGTATTTTTCATGTATTGTGTTTATGGTATGTGTATTGTAGCCTGTTTTGTGTTGCCATTTCCCAGCTGCGTGCACTATTGACATGTTTGCGCTGCTTGTGCACAAAAGTAACACTCCCTCTGTGTGCTATATTAAGCACCTAACCCTTGACTTATGCTTTCCCCTTTCACCCAGTTGGATACGGAGTACAGAAAGAAGTGGGATGCACTGGTTATTAAGCTTGAAGTGGTGGACAGAGATGTCTATACAGGATCTGAAGTTGTGCACTGGGTTACACACTTTCCAGTGAGTTTCTGTTTATTTTCTTTTAGGCCCAAATGGAAGAGGCTAGTTGTCCTACATATGTTTACAGGGAACCTTTTCCCACCTTGATTTGTTGTCCAAGCAAAGTGTGATGACCTTGGCTTATCATGTGATTTAAGGAAGGCAAGTTTTGGTATATTCATCAGGTTAGATTATCGGCTGTTATTTAATCTTTTCAATCTCCCCTCACAGTATCCCATGTACTCCAGGGACTATGTGTATGTGCGCCGCTATGATGTTGACATAGACAACAATCTGATGGTCCTGGTATCCAGGTGGGACTTCAAAAATAATGTCTCGTGTCAAATATGGTTTAACTTTTGACGCATTACTAAATGAGTAACGTCTGATCTTTTTATATTTGTTGTTCTGTTGTATAGAGCCGTGCAGCATCCCAGAGTCCCAGAGACTCAGGAATTTGTAAGAGTCCATGCATACCAGTCAAAGATGGTCATCCGCCCTCATAAGTCCTTTGATGAGGTTTGTGCTGCGTGTGTTGCTACGCAAATTGTTTTAACTTGCTTCCAGGGTCCTGTGTTTTGTAGCCATTGAGCTTGTGTGTGTTTTTTCTTTACAGAATGGATTTGATTACCTGCTGACCTACAGTGACGATCCTCAGACTGTCTTTCCCCGTTACTGTGTGAACTGGATGGTGTCAAGTGGTGAGCTCTTGTCACAGTTGAAATGTCTTATTTTTCATAATATTTCATTATTTGTTGCTCATATTCCATTTACAATGACATTATGGGGAAACTTGGCTTTGTGTTGTTGACTGTGTGTGGTTTGTGCAAATGAACAATGTTCGGCTTCCCTTCATGTAACTGGCGCCCGTAGCTCCCCACTCACCGAGCGGCTGGATGCAGCAACAAGTGAGGGAGAAACACGGAGGGAAGCCGAACATCGTTCATTTGTACATGCCACTCGCATTGCAACGATACAAAGCTGTTTAAAAATACAGCAAAATGTTCCCTTTTTCTACTAGCAAATCCTACCATTTCCTCACATGTCATGTTTTCCCACTGAGTATGGGTATTCTACCCTGATGTTAAGGAGGCTCTCCCTTTTGTGCCCGTTAGGTATGCCTGATTTTCTGGAGAAGCTGCATACTGCTGCCCTGAGGGCCAAGAACTTGGAAGTGGGGATCTACGACTACGCAAGTGTCATTAAATCCAGTGATGCCAACCGGCAACCGAGCCAGGAGCGCCTTGGTGGAGAAAAGCCACACACAGGTGGTCCAGGACAGATCTACGCTTGAGATGGATATTTTATAAAACTGGGGTTATGTAGGTGTGTTTTCACGTGCACTTGAACCTCAATCATACCCTCCAGCCCAACTTTTAGGTAGATTGCATGAACTGCAAATGGAAGTTTCAACCTACATTAAAGACAAATGTACAGTATGTCCATCCATAGACCTGGCCATATTGGTTGTAGATAAGATGTCACAAGAACAATGGACTGTATTGATGGCAGCATTACTGTCCTTTGGGGAAAACGTTGCCATAGAAATCGCGTTCCAGACTGCTGGCATTGGCACTATTTTTGCTTAGCCAGGCAGTATGATTGGTAATGATTTGTTTGTTTGTTCCCAGTAGAAAATGCTTTTGCCAAAACACTTTCTCTTATTTGTACATTCTATGTCTTGTCTTCCATTGTTCGACAGGGCTCAACTTTAAAGGTTGTTCAGACCGCATGCAGCCACAATACTGTATTCGTGTATGTGTGTTGTGATTTCAGCGACATGTTGCGGATGTGGTTGTGCAGTATCGGACATAGAACGGTAACTAACTGCTGATGGACGTCTTCACTGAAACATAAAACTATAAAAGTACTGCCACAAATTCTGCTCTGATGAAGGATTGAGGGAAATCTTCCTCTTCTGGGAAAACTTGACAACTTTTCTTCATTTCGTGTATATAAAAAAAAGAAACATGATTTTCACGGGACTGGGTGGGATGAATTAAAAACAAACTAATGATGCCATTATTGGGAAAATGTCCCCATAGATTTGAAAATGAAAACTCTTAAGACTTCTTTTGTGTTTTGTGGATTGCATTGTTTAGCGGTCGGCACAGTCGAGGCTTCATGCTGTTCATCTCACCGTGTCTGTTTGAAACTGCCAGCATTGACAAAACGGCCTTCTGAAGATAAACCAGTCCTTCAGCATTATGGGCATAGTGTCTTACAACAACAACAACCTAAATCCTCACATACAATGGTACTGATGCACTTCAACACAGAGACACATTTTAATAAACTTTAGAGAAACTTGGAGTACTTGTGCCACAAAGCAATCCCTTTTGCATTTCATATGAGTTCAAAATATTAAGTCTCAATTCAGCCCATTTATTTGTTATTCTGGTGTCCACAACAGACATCACTGCAGTTTATACTGTTGGAGTTATGTGTGTGTGTGTGTGTTTTCTTTGTGTTACTGTAGATCTTGTTCATGCATAACACCGTTGACTACTGGACATTATTCACAAGCTCTGTCACATGTTTGCCCTGCATTTTGATTCTTTAGTTCTTTGTTATTGTGGGTTTGCTGAAACTCAATATAACTCATCCTTTCAAGTCCCCCTTGTTGCTTTTGTAATTAATTTAGCAGGGAGGTGGTTGAGAATGTATGAAGAGCTTCACATTATGTGGGATAAAACATCGCCTAAAACAAACGTACACTGTTTACAGCCTGGTAATCTGGCAAAAATGTCATGAAATTATTTTGTGTTTAAAAACATCTCATCCTGTACTAAAATGTAATCTCATATTTGTTGTAGTCGGTACATCAGAGGGAATTATCAGTAACTGTCTCAAGATAAAGCAGTGTGGTGTGATCCAGTTGTGTGAAGGAGTATTGAATATTAATATATCCCCACTGTGTGAAACATGTTTATAATTCTATTCTGGAGTGATGTATTTCCAGTTATTTGATTCATAAAAAATGGCAGTGTAAGTTGTGAAATACAGATATGTTGAAAGTGCGATGCTTGTTTTTTACATTAACAAACAACACAGACTTTCACGAGATCAAAACCCAATTAAACATTGTGCAACGTTTGCTAATGTTCAGCTTGCGAATGTAACTGTTGCTGTGTCAAAACAAAACTGTTGCTGTGTAACACAAATGCTGTGTCATTTGTCGATGCCTTCGTGCCACCTGCAGAGTTGTCGCATACTGTTTTTGTGTTTTCTTTCTGCAGGCAATATAACATTTATTTTTGTGACTAGCTACCACATGAGAATAACAGGAACAGAGAAATGATTGTGTGGATATAAGCTGGTACATTTATTACTGTGATTTCAAGACTAATTGAAATGGAAAATCGACTAATCAGGTCAAATAAACATTAATGTGTATCTTGCAGAGTTCAGCTGTTTATTGCAGAGCATTCTTAGTTTGACCTTGTCTTGGTTAGAGAAAAGGGTGATTAGCATTGCTTGTGCGGAGGCGGCCGACATAGTCCCGTCTAATGGGATAAAGTGTAAACCCTATACTCCCTGTCTGGGCATAAGGTCAGTGACCGACTGCAGAAAGACTCCACAGTTTACTGAAAGCTCTGTCAGCTCAATGGATCAGCTTGGAATACGAGTAAAACCAAATCCACACTACGTACTAATTATATACAGTATGCTCTACATACTAATCATAGTATGCTGTTTTCAGAATCAGAATATCTAGTGTCCATCAACTCACTTGAAAAATCAACCATACACACTACACACTCAAAACCTGCGTAGAATAAGTGGCTTTGAGAAACGGTGTGTGTTGTAAGCAAAATGGTTGAATCCAGCATTTTATCTTAAAGTGAAATAATGCAGTAATTTAAGCATATTTTGTCAAATTAAGAGTTCTGTTATGCAAATAAGTAAAAGTCCATGCAGAAATAGTTTAGTGTCGATCAAACTTGTTTTGAATATTCTTTATTTATATTTACCTGACAGAAACGGGTGCCATATCGTCTGCGCCTCTCGTTCTGATTCCTGGTCTGTTTGAGTTTCATTTCACTAAGATTTCTCTTAGTGCCCCAAGAGAATCTTCAATAGGCTTTTTCATTGAAGACATTTTGGCTTGTCACAGTATGAAAAGCACTTGTGTTAATAATAAAATGAACCATTTAGCTGCTTCATTTAGGGTCCTGTTGTTGTGCATGTTGGCTCACAATGTCATCATTTACTGGGACACTTAAATAGAACAGAGCCATCATTAATGATAATTGTAAAACTTGTGTTTTTCCTTCTATGACAAGTAAAATGTCTGCTGTGAAAAAAAAGGCTGCATTTGATAAATGGTATTTTAAATAATAAAATATAATAACTGCATTCAAGATGACGGCTACAACTGAGGACTTGCATCACCTCATCCACGGTGAGAGTGCAATCCCATAAAATAAAGGCATAGCCATGACAATCTATAATTTTAACTGGCACACACTGCTGCCAACATTTTAATTCCCAAACAAAGAAGGGTGTATTTTTCTGAGAATATGTTGGATATGAGAAATGCATAAATAAATATGTCTCCAGGACAGACATTGACTCTGTACAACATGACGAGACAACTTCATCGCTGTAATAGTCATTCTGATAGTGATTCAAACTCAAAAGTCTTACAGCAATATTTTACATTGTACTTATCATCTCATTCCTGCAGCACATGAACTGTAACGAAGACAGAATTCATTCAAATAAAAGTCATAATGAAAGAACGAGTCTGGTTTAATCATTTCAAATTTATTGGTTAAATGTCCTCGTTGGGATTTGACTTACGGAACAACATAGACTAAATATAAATAAGTATATGCACTGTATATGAAAAAAAACTAATATCATTTCATCTTTATCATCATTTCAAGAACATAAGCTTTGTCTAAAACACATGGGCTTGTATGTGTCAGGGTTTGATTTACAGATTGGTGATGTGTCCGCAGTCTTAACAGAGTGCACATTGTTTTAATAAATGACCTCCTCTGTCTGAAATTATTAGCTATAGTTAAAAGCCACGAAGCACTTACAGTAATTGATCGGTTCCACAAATCTGCCATATTATACACCAAGCGGCTTCGAGAAAAATATTGTTTTATCTATATGAATGCTATAAACCCTTTGAGCCCCACTCTCTCTTTATTTAAAATCCATTTTTGACCTTCATTCCACCTTAAAGAAATAAATAAAAAAGCAGTAAAACACACAGGACGTTTAGATGATATTTATTATCCTACATCTTAGAATTCATCATGAGAAACAACAACAGGAATAGGAATAAAAACAAAATTAGATCCAACTATCATTTAACAATGGTCCTTTTGTACATACTCTCTCCGAATATTTAAGGTGTATCGCTCTATTTTAGAGATCATTTTATTAATTTCTAAATTCTAAAAATGCACAAGTACATTACTGACTTGAAAAGGAAAATCTGAGTTTTTTTAATTGCCGATAGTGCTCACAAGTCTCCAAGGTGCTTGGCACAACCATGGACAGAAGATGCACTGCATGGTTAGATCAAGCACAATGGGGTCCTGGGCAAAGACAAAAAAACCCAACACAGATCACAAGGGATCCAGCTCAACATAAGGCATCCAAGGAACTTGAAATCTTTGTCATTTGGATTAAATGTAAATGGAAGCAAGTGGAGAAAATCATTTAAAACAGAATATATCGTTTCGCTTTTGTCAACCAACTCATCAAGTATTAAACCTCCTAAAAGAAATACATTATCGTCAAAGTATGTTCTTGCAGTTGAAGGCCAGTCCCACGGTTTGATTTGTATCTGCAGTCCAAAAGTTGAAAAAAAGTCCCCGGGTGTGAGGGAGGAGATCCTCGCTCATGGATAGATTGTAAAAAAAAAGACATATCAAACCATTGCTTCACACAATGACTAGAAAATAATTGCAACACATTTGCAGTTAAGAACATCTGCAGAATAAACCAAAAAAAGATTAGTCACAGGTCACACTCACTGCGGTAAAAAAAGGGCTACACCCTTCCTGCGCACAAACTGCGTCAAACCACACCCTCCCAACCCTTCGCCCTGACTCTACCAGACACGACTGAAAAAAAAGTCTGAAAACTATATCAATATTTCAAGATACAAACATTCAACTATAAACATTTACAAGAAATTCAGAGCAGGCCTAAAGAATGGTGTCTTAATCAAATGAGTTTTCCAGTCTGTTGGGCGCTCTTCTACTGATCAATGGAAACAGAGTTTGCATAATTTGTCAGTGATCTTGTTAGGAACCGCAGCGTCTCATAGAGTCCAGGCTCTGAAGTTTCCATGTAATTGACTAAAAACTAAGTCTTTGTGGCTTGAGATACCAATGGACTCTAGAATGATAGTTAAGGCTATATTGCTGTTGTCCATCTGAGGACATTTGCTGTCTTTTTTTTAGAGTAAAGACACAACCTCTTCTGGCAATTTATTCCTAACTATGTTAACGGTCACTGAGTCATGATACCATCAAGCTTAAGAGACAGCTGTTTCTCCAAAAGGTTTGACAATCTTGTTACCTTCTCTTGTGTCTCTTTCAGCTTCCCCTGGGACATCTTACTAAAATGAGAAGGCATGGTGCGATAATCAACTTAGAGCTCTGGCAACTGAACCACTTTGTGTGATGAAATTACACCACAATGCAAATTGATGCACCAATGAGAAACCCTGCATTTGCAGTTGACCAAATGGCACGAAAATGGGAGTACTTTGGGCGAAAATGGTAGGCGGCGGTGATGAAATAGACCTGTGTTTTTCAGAACGATGAGGATGTTTCAAATGGATGCAGTGTGGCTGATGGGATGGCGTGATGGTTTTTATGCATGATGGATGATTGTGATACATAATTATGCATCCTTACCTTGTTTTTGGTGTTTTTTTTCGTTCCTCAAAAATTGACATGGATCACCACAATCACTGTCTTTCAAGAGTTGGACTTCAAACTCTCAGAATCTAACTTACATTTGACTAAAGAATTTTAAAAATGTCTTAGTCAATTGTCAATAAAAGTATCATATTTAAAACAAAGACATTACAATAAAACAACTCAACAAACTATCAATACAACACTACAAATATTAGACTTAGTTAAAACTTACTCTGTATTTTACCTAAAACCTCCAGCTGCTGTCTTTGAAAACTCACTTCTATACACCGGCTCTTTCCAAGAAACCCACCTTTCCATCGTCTGGTCCCAAGTCGGTGTTAGGCGCTGGTGAAGGCGGTTGAGCGCTGAGCTGTGTCTTGAGGTCTTCCAGCTTGCTCAACTGGAGACAGACTGTCCTGACTGCGTCCTCAGCACCCTTCAAGTCCCCATCTCCTGCCCCTCCTTCAAGCTAGGAGGGGTTGGCCATGTTCTCTTGGGATAGGTGCACTGGCAAGGAGGACTTCATCAGGCTGGGATTGGTCGTGGGTTGGGGAGTTTGGGGGGGCCACCGATTCCGCATTTCATAAATATTAATACAGAGTCCTCCCTCTCCAAATGGGTAGATTCTTTAATTTTGTTAGAGGGGAAGTGCTTTATTCACTTAATGGCTTTTATTAGTGCCCGGTCTTCAACTCTTTCATTAGCTAAAGTGCTGCTATAATTTACAGTGTAAAAGGGGGTGGGGGGAGAGGTGGTATGTCTAAGGAGTGTAGATCCTGCTGCTGCGGGACAGGCATGCAATACCCGCAACCACTGCAGCTTTTCATACCAAAGTGTCTATTCTCTCATTAAGAACTGTTAGTCTATAACATCAAATACACTCCAAAGCATCTTCTTTGACCATTATAGTGTGGTCAACAACTTTTCTGGCTTTTTCCATGAACTTGAATCCTGTTGCACGTCTATATCCTTGTTAAACATCCAAGACTAACATCGTTCAGAACCAGACAGTGTAGCCACTGGTTCATGGACATTATTCATTCTTCTGATCATTAAATGGCTTTTTGTATGTAAGCGGGAAAATATTTTCTTTCTGGTCTTGAAAAGCAGTTTTTCTCCTCGACCGCAAAGTGGATTTAATTAATTGGGGATCAAACACTGAGAAAATCCTAATGTATGCACAATGTATGCTCTCATGTTCTTTTGGTAAGTGCTTATATACAAGATTGTTATTGCTTTGTATTGTTTTGTAGATTGTAAATCTTTACATGCCTACCTTTTCCTGTTTGATACATTTTTCTGTGTGGTATTAGATTAACTGTAAGGGTGAGTTTATTTAAACAGAAACCACATCTTTGCAGTGTATTAAATGCTATGAAACAAGCTCATATAGCTTTTAGAAAGCTAAACTAAATGATATGCATCTATTTATTCTTTTGCTGAATAAAGTGTACTCTTTATTCTTCAAATTCAAATTCAATTTCCATCTGACTTTATCATACTATAGTCTATATACTTGCGTATGCACTGGCGCCATCCACTGAACCACTGGACAGTATGAGGTGCTCAGACACAAAATGGCCGCTCCACTTTATGCAGGTTGCAACATATCGACATCAGATAATGCAAGCTTCCAGAAGGACTCCCAGCTCTGATGAAATGCTCTTTATTTTACTCTGTGGAGGCTTGTTAGTTGTGAACAGCTGGTGTATGATGTCCCCAGACTGCGTCTGAGTGAATGAACTGATTAACCTGAGTGGCCGTCCCTTCCAGAGAGAGGGGGTGAAAACCACCAGCCTGAATAACTGCCTTCGTCATCAATGTCACGTAAATCACTTAGCTGGACAGGGCTTTCAAATGACTTTTCTCTGAGCTACACTGCAATGGTCGTAGTAACACTGTTGCTGAGGGCTGGTGTGTTTCTGAAGGAGAACATCGTACTGTGATGGAGCACAGGATTCCATGATGCAACATATCTGTGACAGATCTGCACGTCGCACATTAGATATTGATTTAAATAGAGACAAACTGTGCCTGACTACACTCGATATATACATGTTAACATTGGACTACCATGTAAAGGCAAGATGGCTGAAAACATTTGGTGAATAAAGCTTTAATACCCACAGGACCTACTGCATTTAGTCGTATTTCCCAGTATGCAAGTCAGCTTGCTTTTCTGACCCACAATCCTTTGCACAGCGATATATAAGGAAGGTCAAAGTTCAAGTTACGTTATTACAAGGTAATATGTCAAACTGCATGCAACGGTAGACAGCTGCAGCACATACTAAAAGTAAAAAGGTATGTGATTTGGAACGCAGCCGTGGTGTCCTGGTGGAGAGTTGTGTGACATGCTTTCATTTAGAAAGCTGAAAAAAGACATAACAGCAAGATTTCTTAATTTCTTTATTGAACAGATTTTGGGGGATTTTAAAGCGAGCCGTGACCAATATTCAATATGAACTATTCATGGTGTTAAGTACTGTGGGATCTTTTGAAATACAGCGAAAAAAACTAAGAACCGCATGACACAGAAGCTCGAATGGATGTTTCTGGTGATTTACTGAGCAACTGTACAGAACACTTTGTGATACATGGGCCGTGCAGTGGACTACGACTCCTTTTACTTTTTCACCAGCTGGATAACGTCTTCATCGTCCATCACATGGTCCTTGCCCACCTTTTGAGGGTTGTGTTTGACAGATGCTCCCCACACAAGTGCACTGAAAGAAAGACAAATATGTAAATGCTTGTACATGAATGATTCTTTAAGGCAATAAACAGGACCCTTTTTTACTTTACACCACACCAGAACATTATTTAGATACTATTATTTTCTCTTTGCTACGGCAACAATGGTTTTGCACTAGAAAGAAACCTACAGGCTACAATGAAATCCTTTAGTTACAAAGGCTTTCTAATCACATGTCAGTTTGACCCCCTAATTCCCTGGAGAATGGGTAATGCCCAGCAGCACTAACACATCAACTGATTGACGGTTTTAGCTCTCCCATTTGGAGAAGGTGGTGCAACACAGCATCTCAGATCCTAATCCAGACTCCTAAATTAATTCTCATCTGGCGTACCACCGCAAAGAGGGAAATATTGGTGATTAAAGCGACAGGGTTCTTTTAAGCCTTTGATGACCATTTCTCATTCTGGTTTAAGGTAACTAACTATCAATGCCTTTTAGCAAAGAGGCGCGTGGGGAAAAACAAATAATATTACAGGAGCACCTTGGTAGCTGAATGTTACAGCGCACACCACGTAACCTGCAACATGCTGATTAGGTGGCATGATTCCAACCATGGGACTTTTGTTGCATGACATATTTCTCCCTCTCTCCCATTTCCAGTCTGTCTATACACTGGAACTGCAAATGAGACTACCCTTTTAGAGGTTTAATAACTACCTATTCCTCCCTTTAACATATAAAACAATGATTTGATTTCTCAAACAGTGTATTTGGGAGAAAGGCTGGAGATAAAGACACTTCTGAAGGGGGTAGTGTTCCAGATTGTGCACATAATCAAATATGTGTGCTCAGAGACCGAATTGTGTTTAAAAAGTAAAAAAAAGGAAGCCAAATCTACAGTACTTACTACTTGAGCTCTTTCATGAGGTTTTTGTGAATCTTCAAGCAGAAGTCCTCGACAGCAGTCCGTCCATCAGGGAGTACAACAGGAGATGTGTAATCAGGAAGCTGGCCTTTGGGTTTAGTGTAGCTGCAAATGAACAAACGATCTCAGTCAAATTTCCAGCCTGAACTAACAAAATCAATGTTTCACATATTGTAGACTCCTTGTGCATTATTTAAAAACACCCAATTTTTTTTCCGCCTCCATTCACACCCCCTAGTGGCGACAGTATAAACAACTCTTACATGCGCACGAGCCTTAGGTAGTCCCACATCCTCTCCAGCAAGTCATCGAAGTTCCAGCGGTGGTGAGCAGAGATGGGTACACAGTGGGGCACCTTGTAGATGATGTCAAGCTCCTCGATGGAGATCTGATCGATTTTGTTGAGCACATAAATGCATGGGACGTAGACCCTGTGGTGACAAGAGACTGTAAGTGGCTGCCGTCCGTGACATTTCTGCTTTGTCAGCAAACATAAATGTAGTCTGAAGTGGATTCACACCATCGTGTTGCCTGCTTTTACTGTTATAATTGAAATGAAAATAACAAATAATAACTAACAATGTCAAGCTGCGCTCAACCTCTTACTGCATTTACTGGTAGTGTCTGTTCAACCACACGTGAGCCGTTTCAGGCTCGAGTTGTCAGATACAATTATAACCAAATGTGATTTTTCGTGCATTTTAAAAAGACATGGCAGACGGTGCTAAAACAAAGCTTATTATACATTTTATCACGGTCATTTTCTAATAGATAGCTATGCATGTCTTTCACTTTACTTTGTGTTTTTGCTACATTTGAGACGCCAAGTAACATTAAAGTATAACGTGCATATACTGATATTTATTTTATATACTTGTAAAAACTATTATTTTCATGCATTATAAGAGAGCTTGTGTGTGGCAGGGATGCTGTGTAGTGTGCAAGGCAAGAGAGTACTGCTGAGACCATGTCGGTTACTGTGGAGCATTTGTTCATGGTGCACATGCCAGGCTATTTTGTAATATAATATATTACAAAAAATATTATTTTGGTTATTTCTTTCTTTTACAAGAGTTGTATTTATCCCACTGCAATGTTAAGACTATTTGCTCTCCCTTTTTGTTCAGGTCTCTACCCTGGGAAAGCACAGAGGTCATTTATGCAGGAGACTGTGGATTACAATTGCAGGGAGGTTTTACTGTTGTCTGGTTCCTTGCCATAAAATGCAGAAAGACAGTCCTGGGACGTGAAGTCCTTGTCCAATGTACAACACAGCACAGCGTTAGACTCGCTACATATGCCCCACCCTACATTATCCATATCTTTTATGCATTTGCTGGGTTTTTTATACCTACCTTGAGAAATGTTAATCCCATAGGTTTTTTACGTAAGAGATGACATTGCTTATCTAAACTTTATGCAACACACGTGTATGAAAAAAAGGGGCTAAAAATTAAAGTGTGGTTGGAACCCATAAATAGCATTTTCAAATGCATCTGCACGGGTGTAGTGGGAATTGAAATGGGATTTAAAAGATTCCAACAGGCCACACCCACTGGGAATGAATAAGGAGAGCCCATTCTGGCACTTCAGCAGCTTACCGATTTCCCTCCACGACATCAATGAGGTCATCAGCAGTGGAGTCACTGCGCAGAGTGATGTCGGCATTGTGGATCTTGTACTCTGCCAGGATACTCTTAACAGTATCACCATCCAGCTCGGATTGTCCACACTGATGAGGGAGAGGGGATGACGGGCATGATGCCAATCAACACAAGACAGCGGGACAATGAGAACAGAAATACTTCATAATGAAAATCTAGTTGGTATTTATGGTTTTTACCAAATAAATGCTGATATTTTGCAGGACAGGAGAATAAATGTGTAGGTGCAATTTAGTCACGTGTAATCTCATACATGTCCACCAGAGGGCGGCATTGAAAAGTGGTTTAGTCTTTGTTACCAAGGTGACACGCATCTTATGTAAAAATGTCTCGTCTGCATTTGATTCTACAGATTAGCGATAGCCTTAAAAGGACTTCTTTATACACACGGACACTGTTATTAGAAGGCTTGCACATGTTTGTTTAAACTAATGGAAACCAGAAAAATGCCCATCATCAAACCGAACTGACAATCGACTACAGATATCCCTGACAAGTAAAATCCTGCATGCCAGAATAATATCAGTGTGAAGGGACAACCTGTAATTGACTAACACTTTAGAGAATTATGGTACTTGCCATGATAATCTCACTTTTCCAGTTCATTATTTGGTTGAATGACAAATAAAGAACAAAACTGTATAACGCAGTCACACACATAATAAACTAAAACCAACTAAAAACTCTTATGAGCATCACTTTATTCATTTCAGTGACTCCGAGGTGACAATTGTAATAAGTTTGTACTTCTGTATTTGAATTGCTGTCATTTTGTGTGAGACATACTGTAGCGGTGAAGTTGATGCCTCCTTTGTCCTTCCTCTTGAAGCCAATGTTGGGTGGTTGCTTGTTAAGTCGGATGCCAAAGCCCTCCAGCTCGTGTTCTATTAGCTTCTTATGACCAAGAGGCTTCAACACATCGAGCACTATCAGGATTAGGTTGCAAGTTCGAGCCACTAAAGCAGAGGGAGAAGGGAGAAGCAGACATTAGTTAGAGCAGAGAGGATAAAATAATCTCATCACTTCTGTAGTGGAGATGAAACGGTAGGAAAACTTCCCAATTATAGTGACCGTACTGTTAAAATGAGCTGAAAATGTACAAAAAGTAATGATATACACACACTGAAATCATTTTACCAAGTGTTATATTGAAAACTAGGTACAGTAGCCAATACCTCATGTAAACATATGAATACGACCGCAATTTAGACAATTTAGAAGGATGAAAAATCTCTGGAGCGGCATTCTGCCATGTATTCACTGCTGCAAAACAAACACGTTGTATGCTGCACCTGCACCCGGGAGACTTTTGCCAACTTTGGTTGATCCTGGACAGTATATACCGTGAGTTTTTCAAAGCACAATAAGCAAACAGGGTTTTATTGATAATTAAAATGTGTAAGTGTAATACTAACCGTAGGGAATGTTCTTCGTGTACGTTCATTTCTACTCTGTAGTAGATACAGTATGTATCTGCAACCATTTATTAATAATCACACTGGGTGAGGTTTTACTTTTTTCTGCAACCATTTGTTTGTTTGTCACAGTGCACATGCTTTAGCATTAGCTGTAAGCCAACTTTGATAAAGCAAACTTGTGCTACTAAAGGGGTTAAAACTGCCTTTGGGCAGAAATAAATGTGTTTAGATTATGGCCTATAAACATCACCATCCACTCTTTATTAAGTTCCATATCATGTCTCAGCATAGTCACGGCAGGAGTGTACAACTTTACAATAATTGGACACAGTGACCATCGTAAAAGACTAAAATAGTGTGTTGTCTGAAACCTGGCATAAATACACTTGATATCATCTTTTGTTTTATAATTACATTAGCAGAAAACACACTGATCACATCTTTACCTGCGATGACCTGTCTGCCTCTGCCCTTGCCATCCTTGGCTCCCTCAATGATTCCTGGGAGATCGAGGAGCTAAGAGGGAAGAAAATAAAAAAGTTAAATTAGCAACCCGCTGGAAACACGTCTCCCTGTACTGAACAAACAAGAAAATCTTGTACCTGAATTTTGGCCCCTTTGTAGCGGATGACTCCGGGTACCGTCGTAAGAGTGGTGAACTCGTAAGCGGCGACCTCAGAGTACACACCTGCAAGGTTACTTAGCAGTGTTGACTTTCCCACTGAGGGAAAACCAACAAAACCAATACGGGCATCACCAGTTTTTGCAACATCAAAACCTATAAGGTAAAAAGAAAGAATCAGAAACTTGAAATCAACTTAATATTCACTGTGATGCGTGGGATGACATAAAAGGCTTGTTTGTAATAAAAACCGAAATAACAGTAGAAACTGTAAATTCTTAGGAGTTGTGATCTTACCTTCTCCTGCTGCACCACCACTGCCTCCTTTTGGTGTGATGAGTTCCCTCCTCAGTTTGGCAAGACGAGCTTTGAGCAGACCCAAGTGGTGAGCTGTGGCCTTGTTCCTCTGAGTCCTGGCCATCTACAAATGAACAGCACCAAAGTAAGGTCTTATACTTTGTTCTTTACATGACAGTTTTGTAGTAACTACTGAGCAGTATGTTAAGGCAGTTTTTTTTTTTTTTACTGTTAACAGGTAATTTAATATTGCATATCTAGAGAAAAGCAATAGCTTGTAATAAGCAATAGATAAACTTTGGAATACATGTTTGTGCTGAAAGGAGACTAACATTGGAAGTGCATAAGGAAGAGAGGGCTCATTACAATATGCAAAAACAGTTTGTGTTCGTATTGAAACCTGACTATTGCTTTAAGACAGACTTGAATAGTTAGTGAAAGTAACCAGCTGGTAATAACAATATGAGGACTATGAACCATGGGGATCTGTTTTACTTTACCTGCTCAGTTGAGCCATTTCAAGACAGCGCCACAGTCTAAGGTTAACTTGCGAGGGGTCATTGCTATCCCTAAAGCATAAGTTAGGTTCATGTTTCTTCTAGTACCATCTCTGTTTGAAATGATCTAACACTATATTACTTGGCTCTATTTATAGCTAAGCCCTTACACTGCGCTTCCATTTCCCAAAAGTTATTGTTTAGGGCTACTTATAAACCGTTTAAACATACATATGCTGACAATAACCTCCAAATATGACAGTAACCGTTTTCAAGTCAGACTCTGCTCATCTGTGTAACCAAGGTGTTAGGAGGTAACACCCGGACACGTCGAAAACACTGGCTGCTAAAAGAAACGGCTGTCTTTCATATTTAAGTTATTAAGGATTAAGTTTGGATGTTTCGTGGGCTAAAAGGAAATAACCTCTGGTGGGGATGCGGGATTTAATGCAACAACAAGCCTGTAAAGTTACGTGGTAGGTCACTAGTCAGTCAAACACAATCTGGAGTCAGCACTAACCGTATCTATGCTACTGGCCTAACGTAGCTAGGTCTAACTTCCGATTCATAACACATTTCGAATGAGCACGTAAAACAACTTTTTAATACACATTATAACCTTTAAATTAATTGTTGGCCAAAAATATCAAGTATATATGTATATATATATATATACGTGGCCCAGCTGTTGTAGCTAGGCTAATAGTTGCTAGCGTTAAAAGCTAGCTAGCAGTAAGCGTGTAGCTAAAACGTGACTGATTCACCGGTTGTCTATTTATACCTTACCTCACTTTCGATCTCTGCTATTTTGGCGAGCATACTCATGGTGACAGATTTCTTGTGTTCAACCAACGTTAGAAAAAGAAGTTGAAAAGATTTTACACCGAAGTTGCCAAAGTTAGATGTTGTTTAGCAAGCACACGGGTCCACACCACGCAAGAGCCGCTGTGCGCTTCTTCGCGGGTAATCTCGCGAGGGTATAGTGTGGCGTACTACGCCCTTCGCGATGACTAACAGGACAAAAACTACAAAAGGAGAGAAATATAGTATCTGCACATCACTATATAGCCATGGCTTATATAAATAAGAATAACACCGTAATTAAGTTGAGCATTCCTTTTATATCAATGAGGGACACGGGGAGAAAGTAACAAAGTATATTTACTTGAGGTTCTTGTACTTTACTTAAATATTTTCCTTTTATGCTACTTTAAACCTCTACACTACATGTCAGAGGTCATTATTGTAGTCCAATTTTAACTCCATTTAATTTATTTTACAGATACAATCAACCACTTGTTAATATAGAGACATGATAATCTTATAGGTTAAAGGATAAAGTTAAACCATGGCTCCCAACGTTTTTGGTTTGTATCCCTCTACAAAAGAGCATTGTCTACTTGGAGCCCCTCGCCACAGTTTTTAGATAGTTGTGTGTTGTTAGCAGTTCTGCCAAAGAGAAATATCAGAGCTTTTATTCTATTGGCTTCTCTACCCTGTTAAACATCTCACTCAACCAGATTTACTCCTTTGGAGGAGCCCGGCCCAACGGCTGGGAACCACTGAACTGAACTACTGTACCTAACTGTATATAAAGTTGTTAAAACAAGTTAGATGCTCACCAGCTTCAATAGTAAACTCTGTTTACTCATTGATGCATCAGTAAAATCTAATAATATCATATGTCAGTCAGAGTGTCAATTTTTCTGTATAGCGAGTACTTTTGCTTTTCATACGTATTTTTATAACACTTATGTAGGACTACTTTTACTTAGGTAGGATTTTCAATGTAGGATTTTTACTTGTAATGGAGTATTTTCATATTATGGTATTGGTACTTAAGCAAAATAGTACTTCTTATACTGTTGATGGTCAGCCTCTTTCAGTCTACATCAAAATAGCTACAAGTTACAGTCCAGGGAGAAATTGACCCTACGGTCACCCCTCGTTCATTTGTCTCCACTTATTGGTTGGTCAGTGAGAAATCAAGAAATGTTGTCACACTAAAAATCTAATTAAACACACACAAATACACACTTAACTTGTCCTCTACAATACAAAATCTCACACAACAAAGAAGACACAGTCGAATTGTATATTTTTTTTTATTGTTTAATTGTTTATTGTTTAAGTCGCATACAGTATAATCTCTCATTGGTTTCTATGTTGCTGAAGTTTGTGGACTGAACATCTGCCATTTTGTTGACCATCTGATTGACTTATTGGTTAGTGGGTGGGCTGGTTGAGCAAGATCAGTGCTGCTGATATGATGATCTCCTCTGGCCCATGCTATGCTCTATGAACCTTGAAAAGGTTACATTAACAACTAGCCTATATCCATACAGTGGATATTAATGTCTAGAGGGTATATTGGCCACATCAGGGCTTTTCACACAGTTGATACAGAGATGGACTGTATGAAAGGCCAAGGAGGATATTTAAATATCTTAATTTGATTTTTGACATTAAAACTTGAAAACCTAATAAATGCTAGCCACTGTAGATAGATTTACCAGTTCTGCACTTGAATATTGCTCTTCCAGCTCAACCAACAGTGTCATCTAAAGCCTTTGCTGTAAAAAATAAATGCAATCTGAAGAATAATGCACATTTTAAATAGTCTATAATCAAGTTCAGGAGAGAACTGAATAGACGACTTTATGTATCTTAACTCCAGTCCAAGAAATGTTAAACCATATGCTAGATATGCTGAATCTGTCGCTTCATACATCCCCCGTTGTTGTTTGTTTAGTTGTAGGAGGTGTGCTTGTCCTCATCAAAATATATAAAAATAGGCTTTTTCTTTTTAAAAGGTAGATACGGTTTCAGCGAGTTGTTGTTCAGCATCTGTTGTTGCCCAGCTGGGGTGACAGCAAGCATACATAGCACAGGAAGGAAGGACAGGAGGTGAGACACAGCAAGACAAGGGGTAATTACTGAGTTTGTGATCACTAAATACATTTCTGTAGACCTCTACAGGCTTCTTTGTGGAAAACCAAAAAAGGGCTTTGACTTGATTCATCAACACTAGCCACAACTTGAGAATTGACAATAATAAACCCATGCCCAAACATCTCAAATGTTCTTCTTTTAATGAGCAACGCATCTTTATATCATACGTCAGTCAGCATTGAAGTGAATTGATTAAAAAGTAAGTGCAAGTACAGATTTTGATGCATTCATTTTGACTAGAGGATTAAATTATTTGCAGTGTTGCCCCAAAAATAGTCATTCTACAGGGGCACTCTGCAAAAGAAAATCGCTATAGTTGATGCTGTTTCTAACCTAAAAGATATATGCTTTCCCCCCCTCATTTCAAGCTTTTTAAGTTATCTATGAGTGACATTGTGCAGGAGCGATTTTCATCTGCCATCTGCTCTCAGTTCACTCAAGTCCATCAAACACAGAACTTTTTCCCAATATCACTGTCATGCTTCCTGACTGATTTCACAGCGGTTTCTCATTTTGCTTTGAGGAACACGGCAACTGAATCAAGCCGGCTGAAGCACAAAGTCTGTGAGAAGCACTATTTTAGTGCAATAGTTTCACTCATGGTAACCTTGCCACCTAAAACTGGCTATCTCTGCATAGAGATGGAGTAGAGTTTGTATCGTACCCCCATCGATGGGCCTTTTACTGAGGGAAGCGCCATTGTGGTCATGTCACCAGAGCAAGGATAACATCATCTTTTGAGGTAATAAAAAACAAATAACAGCATGAAGTTATCCATTAAAATGTATTGTCTCCAGTATCTTGGATTCTGTCATCAGAATTTGGATAATACTTATTGAAACCATAAGGCTTTACGATAAATGCAACTTGGCCATATGATGGCAAAAGTCTTCAGTGGAGGCAATCCCCTTGGACTCTAGCTGCTCTCGGAGGAGGTGGGCGGTGCTGTGGAGGACGACCTCCGTCGGGACACTGACTGTGAGCGCTCAGGGCTGTGTTTGTCATAAGGCTGGAGCTGCACCTCCAGGAAGTCCCTGTGCTGCTGGCTGATGACCTGGCTGATGAGTCCCGGCAGAGCCTGCAAGTTACTCAGTAGAGTCTCCAGCTTTGTCTCCAGCAGGGCAATCCTCTTCTCCATGTCCTCTCCTCTCTCATTCAAGTCCGATATCATGTCATACATGATATTCTGAGTCTGGAAGAGGGGAGAGGGGAACACACTTAACATGATCATTTTCCAAATAGGTGTTATTTTTGATGGACAACCTGAAAATAATGTATGTATATCGATTATTAACACAAAGGACAATATATGAATAAAAATACAGGTTTATTTAACGCTTCAATAACCATACAGTTGAAAGAGTTCATTCTGTAAAAGAGAGGAGAGGAAATAGTGGGCATCTTCCAAAGTTACAGTATTTTTAGTTCCCTTTTTGTGCTTCAATGAACAGTATTTTATTGCTGAGCTGCAGTGGAGGGAAAATAACATAAAGAGGGATTTGTTTTTATTAAATACAAAGTAACTTTGGAAGATACCCACTCGATGTGAGGCTGCTGAAGCCTCGTATTATTTATTCTACATATTATTCTACACATATTTCAAGACTGAACTTTTTCAATGCATTTTTCCACTGAACGAGGACTTGCCCCCCATCACTTACATTGAAATTGCTTTAAAAGGGGAACACAAACTTTTTCAATGCACATATGGGCATGTGGGTATTGTTTCAAGACAAAGTTGAAAATAAAAGTGAATCTTTCCTATAATCTCAGCATCTAACACAAAATGTGAAATGGGAGGAATATAAATATCAGTTAACAGCATAGAAATCCAGCGGAATTGACAAACAATTAGACTATTTAAAATAAATGCTTTAATTATGCTACTATCATGGAGTCTATGGTATCCAATTTGCAATTTCCCAGCGAGTGTCCTATTGTCCTCCATTCTTCTGGGAGCAGAGGTTGATGTATGTTCTATATTAAAACAGGTCAGGGGAACATCAGGTTAAGTTACAACCTTGAGAACAATTTTCTGTTAAAGGCTGGGTGAGGAGGGTAGGTTTTATATGACCAGTTAACAAGAGTTCATGTTTCCATGCAGACCAGAGTATATTAGCCTATGACCTTGAGGAGACAGGAAAGGTGCCTGCTGAGTTTGCACGGTGCTCTATTAATGCATCAACCATCCGTTCAGGGAGCTTTAAGAAGATATACTGTAGCTGATGGTTTTTTACTTTTGAGGCTCAGTCTTTAAAAGTAGTCAACAACACACATCACATTTCGGATGAGGTGTGGGGATGATGTTGCTCGAGAGCGGTTGCTGAGGTATTATTCAGTGGAGGACTAATAATCCCTGCTGGCAGCCTGGAGGCGATGTCATCCATCACTTACCTTGTCCTCTTCTGATTTGAGGCGGGAATAATGGGATGGGTTGTTTATGTGAATCAGTAAAAAATAAAGTAGCACTGACAGCACTCAACCTGACAGCTAGTGGAGACAAAGGTTTCACTGTGTTGTATCACATACATAAGCACTAAAATAATCCTTGATTACTTGTCATGCGTAGATCTGTCAGTGGCTCACATATGCAATTAAACCTTTAAACAGTTTGTATAATAATTACCAAATATTGAAATGTATGGATATATTATTCTATACACATGTAATTCTTCTTTTGACTAAGAAATTGATTGCATGTGGAGCTGAACTGACCCAAGTCTGGGCCTCGTCTGTAAATCATGACATGTAACAACAACACATTAAAAAGTGATAGCATAAAAGGCTGGAGACCAAGAAAAGAGGCCAGGTAAACCATGAGGGAACAAATATAAATAGAGGATGAAACTGAAGGAGCATGAATATGCCATTATTTTGGATCAACTTCAACTGTATAATCAAATCACAAATTGACACAATCGCCAACAGAATAAGAGAAGGCGAGAGAGGAGAGTGGCAGAGATTGCACTTTTTGCACATGTAATTCAAAGTGAAGTAAAGGCTGTGGAAAGAAACAACATTCACCCAAACAGTGCGTCACATAAAATAAGAAATAAAAACATGTTCTATATCATACTGTAGAGGAGATAATGAGTTAAGGGGATACATTGTGTTCTCAGGAATTTCACATTGCACTGCAGTGGCGATGCAGATGCCAATGATATGTTCAGCTCTATTTAGCTCCATCTTTCCACTAAGAGCACGAAGAGACTGAGGCCACTCTGCCCTCTTATGGCAACAGACTCGTATAACAGCGATTATAGATCCAGCACGGGCTTTAAGCCACTTTGTATCCAAAGTCACATCCCAACTCTTGCTGCCGTTTTACAGCACGAGGTGATTGGGCAATATTAACTAATACCTTTCACGACACGCTGGCCTGAATCCAGTTTGACTGTGCTGTACGTTTGAATGTCAAAGCTCCCTGCCTTTCTCTCCTCCCTTTCTCTACCTTTACTTCTGGCTGAATCATCAGATCACAGTGTGTCTCCCTTCCCAGGTTACTGTTTCTGCTGTGTCAGGCTGGCGCGCTGCCTGGTCTTTCCCTAAGGTTTGTCAACTTCTGTTTAGTGCATCTGGAGACAAACATCCGAGAATAAGTGTAAAACGGCAGAGACAAAAAAGGGTTACTTGTGACTTTCATTCACTAGTACACTGTGAAATAAAATGAAGTTATTATTGGAAACCCAAAAGATCAGAATCTTAGGTGAGTGCAGACAACCAGAAGCATCACACAGATGTATTTGTAATCCCCCTTTCTGTTTATTTGACACCTGTAGACTTTGATTATATCAGAAGACACAACTAATTCAGCGAGTGAACTAGCATGCATTGAATTCAATCACACAGAGGAAAGAAACTTATCAGGATAGTTGTGTGTCCTAATGTACAATGCAGCAGTAGACTGTTAGTCTAGCTTACCTTAGCAAGGTCCACTAGTGAGTTTGCTTGGTCATTCAGCTTGCGTTGCTCCATTTTAACACTTCTCAATCTGAACACAAGACCATTCAGAACCCAATAAATTAACTCTATCAGAATTTTGTCATTAAATTTGTGCACACACAAGGCTTACAAACGGAGAACACTCCTAGGACATGCACAGGATGTGTGTCGAGAATGCAGGGGTCAGTCTGTTTGGTTGAGCTGCATGCAAGTGGAAAGGAGACCACAGAGGGTGGGCGAGCTGCCACTGAGGAGAATGAGACCAGCTCTACGTTCTACTCAACCAATACCTACAACCATAATAAAGGAATGAGGCTGACTCATTCAGTCCTATAGCTGCTTGACATGTCAGATTATAAAACACCAAAACTGTTTTTATCTTTAAACTTCTCCTTCTGGTCAAACCAACTTTTCTCTGTTTCAGTTTATGAAATATTTAGTCACTCAAAAGCCACAGATATCAAACACTGTAAACATAGAGATTAAAGTTTCATCTTTTGAAAGCAGCAATCTGCACATATGTGGACCGTTTTCCTTTTGAGACTTTCCAATACAAACATTAAAAAGAATTGTGGCATCAGAATTGAGTAAAAATTCAAATGGTCTTCACAGAAACGGATACATTACTTCTTTAAAAAAGCCATAAAAGGCATCATTTTCCCAGTGACAGTTAACTTATGGCCCACTTTTTTTAATCAACCAAATATCTGCAAAAATAACTTGCCTACTTCATACAACATGCTTGAATTATTCACATTTCCTGTTTAATTTGGCTTCTAAAGCCCGTTTTTACTCATCCTCTCAGGGGGCTCAAAAACAGCAACTGTGCAGTATTATACAGTGTCGACCACACGTGGTTTCAAGATATTGAAGAGGTTTTTTTCCTCCTGAATCAACCCACGCATGCTAAATTACACTGGCCGCAATACACAGAATAGCATCATGATGGCAAGTTTGCCAACGTTTCAGATTTTTTCAAATAATAAGAACAACCTATAACTGACATGAATGCAGTTTGAGGTGATTATAAGGTTGTTTGTGAGAAGAAGACATTTAAGAAGCGATTTAAGGGGCCCTTGGGGGGGGGGGGGGGGGGGGGGGGTGGATCTGCTAATTAGGTGAAATGCACCCATTCTCATGCAATGCGGAATAATTTCTCTGTTTTCTGAAGACAGGCGGATGTGGAGCAAAGATGACAGAGTTAGACCAACAGAGGGAAGTCACTAAAGGAAACTACAGGCAAGGGAGGGCGTCCTGATAACGGAGGACCAAAATGCTTCATACAGAGCAGACTCTTAAGACAAGTACAGACTACTACTGCACTTTTATTATTCATGTGTTTAAATGAAACAAAAACGAAGGTGTCTTAAGTGATGGAAGATAATCACTATTCAATGTTAAATGACTTTAAAGTTGATGTAAGACCTGTTGAAATTATGCATTTCATAATTGGATGACCAATAGCCTTCAGATGGGGTCAAAGCACGGGGCAGCTCGAGGTCAGGACGAGGAAACCCACTTGCCCTGTCATTTAATTCTATGTGTCTATTTCCCTCAGTCAATCACTCCTCGTGGGCATTTCTCCTTTTCAATGGGCACTCTAAATCTGCTTGCTATTCATCAGGGGAAAACGGCTACGCTAAGCTTTTCACTACCCCACTAAATCAGTTAAGGCAATCTCGGTTAGTGCTGCGCCATAGTTCTTACTCGCGACTTGCTTTCTTTGTCATGACCTCATTTTACCTCATTGTGGAAAGAAATGTTAATTTATCTTCAGTGTAATGGGCAGGGCGACCATTCTGCAGCCTGTCTTTTTCCCCCTTTTTTTCTTTTACTGTCCCTGCTGACAGCTTCATGCTGTCCGTCACAGTGGCAGCCTCTCGGGCACAAACGGGATTGCTCGGAGGTTTTACCCTGACCTTCCTCTCAGGTCACTTTCCTGTTTCTCCAATCCACTGATCTCTGAGCTAATAAGCACTCACTGCCCTGCCTCTCGCTATGATTCCCACTTTAACCTTGTAGAGGGAAAGGGACAGCATTCCCAAAGGGGATGGTCTGACTGCACTGACATTAAAGCTGTAATGGCCTCAAACATACTGTGAGACATGTGGTTGCTTGCGCACAACAGCATGTCTGCGGTGTGATAAACTGCACCATCCAAATGACCTCAGGAGGGTTTAAACTGTGTCTACTGCTGACTCTGCTAATTCTTCTTAGAGCGGAGATGCACGGCGGCTGTGTGTCCGTGTTTTTATGCTGTTTACCAGCCGTGATAACAGCAGATCAGCGTCTTCTACTGTGTCATCCAACAGAGAAATGGAGGAAATGTGGCTGCAAATGTAGCAACAGGCGTAACAATGGTTCCACACGCCGAAAGATGACCCTGAGCCTTGATCTGTATGAGCATGACTGCTAAGTTGTATAACATGACTTGAGGGATATTGTAAATTATATACTTGTGCTACTGCAGGTCTGTCTCCTGTAGAGCTCTAGTCGTCATCCTTCGGTACGTGAAAGCACAGTTGATTGGAGTTTAATCAGTGGCTTTCTGATTAAAGATCAAATTCTCATCACATCCATGCAGAAATGGAAAGAAAAACACCCTCCATCACCGATAATTGAAATTCACTTAATCTGCATCATGGGTGGTCTTACAAAGTGCAGCATGGGTCTACCCAATAATAAGACGTATAAAGGTGTTTGAGCTGGTTATTTAAAGCTGTTTGTTTGCAAAAATGTTGAATGAAAAATGTGAGTTTAATGTGTATTTCATGAAATTGACATGCTACTCAGTTGAACAGACACCTAATGGAAACCTTCGTAGCAGCTAAAGTGAAAAAATCTGGCAACATTATGATTGTGTCATGTGAAACGATTCAATCAGTGTGAGCTACGATATTTTTCGTGTCATGAATTTCACTTATCAAATGAGGGAGTGTAATTTTTTAGTCACATTATTGGTTTCAAGGACAAGCTCTCGTTAGCATGCACACAACAGGTCTGTATCTACATGTGAGGCGAAGACTTACTTTCGAGCTCTATTGCATTGTGTCGACATAACCAGGAAAAAAAGGAAACATGAAGTAGACAAATGAATTAATACAACATCAGATACACATATTCAGATGGCAAAATCTGTTTGCTCAAGTCTGGCAGCTTGAACCCTTGTCGCTACGCTGTCACCTCACCTCTGAATTTATTTATTTATTCCTGCAACCAGAGTGCTATCTCAGTCTGTTTGGACTGTTTTCCGATAGCTGCAGCTCCATTTGCTCTCTAAGTCTAATCCCACACTAGTCCTGGTTATCAGAAATACAGTAAATCAAAACAAACTTCCTGTAAACATTCCCCAACACAGGCAGTGCCTCAAGGCGTCCGTGGCTGCATTCAAAAACTGTTTACATCTCACATCCTTTACGGCGATTGATGAAGACTTCTGAAAGTTCTTCTCACTGTCCTGCAGCTTTGACCAGAGGAAACAGGCACAATGATATCTGATTTGATGTTTGCTATCGCCTCATGACAGGCCAAGGATGGCTGTAGGTCTTTTCCAACCCTCCACTTGAGCGATCTACTCGCTGTTAGGCCACCTCCTGTCCTATATTCATCTCACCTACGGCCAATACTTCAAACTCTCCAAGATAAAGCCTGTGAACACACTACCTTGTGAACAAAACAGATAAAGGTGTGACAGGAGGATGTTGACACCATGCTGAGTAGTTGTCCTTGCACACAGAGCTGGACATGACTTTTCCCCCCCACCAAATCAGGTTCTCTATAGATTCAGATTTAGCTCCAAGGGTTTTACATTATTAGGCTGTCCTAGAGAACAGGAGGTGGACATGAGACGCTGTCATCACCGCTGCAAATTGGTAGAACACGACAGCAAGGACATAATGACTCGACACAGCAACCATGACAAAATGCTATTAAACGGCACAAATGTGGATGCGGGTTGCAGCAGCAGCAGACAGTTTGTGTGTTTCTCTACCTCTCTACCTTGTAATTAAACATCCTAATGTCTTTGAAACATAAATGTATGTTCAAAAGATTCACGAGCAAATCAAAGTTGCACACCACAAAGGCCCATATAAAACCACAGAAAGCAAACAAACATACTAAAAGGGACATTTGGCTTGAGCATAAAGCTACATAATAACAATGCACATCTAGTTACTTATTTTATTAGAGCACGGAGTTAATTGCTAGTTATTGAAAGGAGCGGACCGACTGGATGTGCTTATGCGCACTGTAGGTTGAAGAAAAACAAAAGCGAGGTGAGGCCAAAATCGATACTGTTTTGGAGTTGGACAGCACCTCGGGGGTCCTCTGGGACCCACTAAAAGACTAGCTGACAGGTAAGTGTCTGAACAGCCACTAGAAAAGTAGAAACCCACAAGTGTCAGCCCCGAGGTCCGCCTGACATTTACATCGAAAGAAACACATAAGAGTCAATCAGGCAGCAAAAGGTGAGGGAATGAGAGAGAGAGAGAGAGATCAATATCATATTGCTGTGAATTCTGTAACTTGAGAATATTTCAAGGTAAAATTAGTTTTTCTGTCAGGAATACTTCTGTAAAACTGAGGACTGATTTCCACAATATCCCACAAGCTTCGGGGAAGTTTTCCAAATCTCATTCAGAGAAAAAGCCATTTTACGCATACAATATGTAATTTTCATACTGAGAATTCTTACTTTGTTCTTGATATATATACAAATGGATTACAAGAGCCTCTAGTGTATCAGTGAACACTATTTACATAAATGTTGTTCTATTGCATATTTTACCACTCGTTATGAGGCAGGATCAACAGGCCAACTCATTATCACATCTGCAAATGTACAGTTAGTTAAGTCAGGTGAAACAAGTACAAGATCCTCCATCACATATTTTTTGCTACAGGTGTCAAACAAGTCAGATTTCAGGTTGGTGTTTCATCATTACACTGCGGGATAAAAGGCATTAGAGCAACATGAGTGGCGAGGTCCGGGGTTAAGAGCGGGGTACCTACTGGTGAATGGCTTGGAGAAATTTCCTCTGGTGCTTCCTGACTCTGGCGTGGTCCATCTTCCTCACCAGTTTGGTGTTCTTATAGATGAGCCACGTCTCCCTGAGAACATTCGCAGCTGTGTTTTTCACCTAAAGTGCAAAATCAAAAGAGGAAACATTTGAGTCAGGAACTCAGAAAGGTTAAATATCTGTGATGTCAAAAATGTGGAACTTTCGCTTACTCTTTTTGTTAGCTGGGTGTCCATCATAAAATTGTGGACATGTTTTTCAGCTTTGGTTAACTCCAGTTTCTTTGCCACCACAGCCACCACCAAGGCAGTGCAGCCAGCACCCTGTCAAATAACATGAAAGGACAGGCACAAATATACAAGATGGATTTTTAGTTTGATTTGCTATTTCTTTCAGCCATGAAATATTAGTAGCATGTTAGCTACTTTCACAAACATAATAAGGCTTTCTGTCATATTAAGAAATATTGACTGGCAAAAGAAACAACTGGAGCAGTGCTTTCCTCACCATAATGCCAGTCAGGAGGCAGACTCCTTTCCCACAGTATGTGTTTGGGACCATGTCCCCATATCCAATGGTGAGAAACGTGATTGAGATCAACCACATGGCTCCTAGAAAGTTGCTGGTTATGTCCTGGTTGTCATGGTACCTGTAATAAATAATAAATGCAATAGGTTGACCAACTTTCATTCAGCGGATGCACTCAAGCTTCACCTTATGACTAAAAACTAAAGAAATAAAGTAATAATGTACATAAGACATAAATGTGTTGTCAGAATACTGCAGGACTTTAATCTTTTCTTGTAAATCTTTCTACCTTGATGCTCAGGCACAGAGAGCTAAGAAGTGTGTACATTATCTATTTTTATGCCTTATCTATGTTTCATGCTGAGCGGTGCTGCATAGCGTGAGAAACTGATCCAGGCACCTCTCGCAGGCTCTCACAGTCCATGCAGCAATGATCCACAGTGAGATGGTGAAGACCAGCAGCACGGTGCCGGGACAGATGGTCATGAGGGTCTTCATCACGAAGCGTGTGTTAAAGTTAATCTTGTTAAGTGCACCGATGCTGCGGGACGAGGCATCCGTGAAGAGCTTGCTGTGCAGCAGCATGACACGAGCGATGAGGTACAGCCGCAGGAACATGGGTATGGACAAGATAATGTCAACATCTGCATCCGTCTTGGATGGCACGTAGGAGTAGGCCAGGCGTGCTGTCCAGGTGAAGGTGTAGTTCCCTGGGATGGGGTGGATGGCACACACCAGGATCTCCAGGCAGATGAAGAAGATGCGCTCATATGTCATGGCTATCCTCCAGTCATCAGCTGCGTTGTCCACCATAAATAACTGCAAGGAAAGGGCACGGTCAGGCTGATGGAGGGTAACATTTCCATCATGGTGATACAGCAAGCTACAGGAAATCATTAAACCCCATTAAACAATAAGTCACAAATAGCCGTGGGTCATTAAATCATATTTTTTTGTCACAGACCTTAGCAGTTTTTTCCCGTATGTTGTTGCCCCATTTAAGACAAATGATATATACATCACATTATTTATTTTTACCATTTTCAAGAGCGTGAAATTGATCCAAGTCACTCTGCTCAAAAAATAATTAAATGGAATAAAACACTGATTAGAGGAGGAAGCTGTTCTTGAGGCCTTCAGATATGCACAGGGGTATCTGATGAAGGTTCCAACATTGACATATCATGCCTTTGTTTTTCTGAATACATTTTCCAAAAAATACCATTGTGTTTTATACGGCTATACTATACTGTTTCTATTCATCCCTGTGACTGTCTCAAACTTCAAGCGTTGTCAATTTTGATTTCCGTATTAAAGTGAAATGGATGGAATACAACTGCTGTCTGTAACGTAGAAAGTTAAAACGATTGTTCAATTAATCGCTTAGTCGATCGGCAGAATAAATAGTCATTATGATGTCATGCAAAAATAGTGAAAACATGCCAAACTCTGGTTCCAGCTTCATTAATGAGAGGATTTCCTGCTTTTCTTTCTAACATGTATCATTGTAAACTGAATATCTTTGGGTATTTTAATTTCGCTTGTACAAAACAAGACATTGGCGCTGGGGAGAATGAATGTAAAGTATGTGATCTGTAATAAGAAAGGCCAAATAATCTGTTTCTCTCTCTGCTATCAGACTCCTTGAATAAAAAAGATTAAAACATAAGTGTTACATTAGCAGCATCCAGTATTCATTTCCAACTTTGAAGCGTTATACTGATGAGAACATCTGCCGCCTCTACATTAGCATTAGCTTCTGATCGCCTGGCCACCCCGACCAGAAGGTAGGGCGTTCCACTGGGGACTTCAGTGTGGGTGGATTTCAACACCCCTCATCACTCTTCTCCACCCTGTCCTCCATCACATACAGCAGCACATGCTCACCTCTGCTGCTACCTACTCCTGTCCCCTCCCTCCTCTTCATCACTTTCAATCCAATCTACAGTTATCTTCGGCCAGAAGATTCGCTTGCTCAGTGAATTCACCCTGAACTAACGGCTGAGCCAATCACCGCCTTCGCCAGCTCACTCACAGTGATCCCTGGTCATGCTTACAGTCGTTGATACACTCTCTCAATCTTACTCCTCTCTCTGAGTGTTGTATTTGCTGGTGTTAGTTGCAGATTTTTTATTACTATCAAACTATATTAGATTCTCCTACATTTGTCTAATAATTCCCCTTTTTGACACACCACTGATATCCCTCCACAGCTGCTCCTGCTTTATCCCCTCAATCACCTCAAGGTCCTCTGCCTGCGTACAGGCTGTCACAACTGGCAGTAGATATTTCACAAAATGTTGCTGTCAGCAAATACAAGGGAGGTTTCCTGGCGGCTGTCTTTGCCATGAGAGCAGAAGCCTCTCTAAAGGAGAGAAAAGAAAAACTGCCCATAATTACATTTTGTCGGACACCTCTTTTAATATGCTATAGTAATGAATTATGTGATGTACGGGGACTTCTCTGGATTTAAAGTGAAAATATGCACACATACAGTAAAATGTTTTGGTTTAAAGGATTATGCACATAAGTTCAGCTCAGCTCGTCTTTAATATTTAAAGTGTGCAGTTTGGATTTTCAGTTACTACAAATACCTGCCAGCTTCACTGCCCTTCACCTTTTCTGCATTATAACAGAACTAAAGTTAAATGTAACACGTTACACGAAGCTTGAGAGTTAAGAAATCAGTTGATTCTCTATTTTATCTGGGTCAAATATCAACAACCCTGAGGAAGTCAATCATAAGGTTCAGCCCCCACCCTCCCAACCAAAATCATTTCATACAGTCCCATAACTGTAGCACTTTTGATTCTATATGAAATACAATGTCCATAACATGTAACACATACTGGAGGCACACATCACAACTCAGCCTCTTGCCAACTATTCTCCATTTAGTTTAACTAGGAATCTTTTCATTATGAAAAGAAAAAGAAAAACCCCTCTCCCAATCCTGGAGGGCTAATGGGATCAGTGACCTAGATTGTAAATTTAACAGTGATACACATAATTGAATTGCTGAAGTAGTCATATTTCTCATGTTGAAATGAAACCCCTATTCAACATGTTCAAGGACAAAGAAAGCACAAATCAATACCGTGGTGCACTGCCACTTTTCTCACAGACATACATGAATGCTCCACATGCTACAACTTGACAGCTTCAAAGGCACTCCGGCACTACAGCGGCCCGCTTCGCTTCAACACTCAAACTTCACTGACCCCACAACAACCAACACTGCACTCTTATTAGAGCTTCTGAGCCAATTATATGTCCAACAGCCGCTGTACAAGAAAAATCAACTGTCAACAAGCTGGCACATCACAACAAAAAGAGAACAAGCTACAGTTAACACATGCCCTGAATAAACAGTTCAACTGACCAACAAAGCCTCTACAGCTCATTTATATTTATTTAAAGGCTACAATCAAAGTTTCCTCCAAACAAGGAAAACACATTAATTAAATTTTCAGAGGCAGTTGTTCATATCAAATGAGCGACACCGAGCTCCTTTAACAAACTGACATCTGTCAGAGAAGTGTGTAACTCTAACCACAGCTCGTCCTGTTCGGCTTACCAAGTGAGTGTAATGTAGACACGGAAACACAAGCTGTGACTGCACTCTGCTACGGTTTCTTACTTACAGAATTAGGGCTCTGAAAGCAGCTAAATCTATTGTTTGCCCACAGCACAAGCAGCGTTTTATTTTACATTTTAAACAACAAACCCGTCCTTCCAAAAGCAGTTACAAAGTTTGTTACCTCAAAACAATGTAATTAAACATTTAAACGCAGGTTGCATAAGGAAAGCCTACTTGGTGGGTAAAAGCAATTATGGTAATGGATGACCTGAAATACAATACTCAAGGGCCCTTCACCTCACAGCATCAAATATTCCATGCGAGCAGCAGAACCAACAGTTATGACAGAGAGGTGGAGGAAACTACATCTGCAGTGGAAAAACCTTAAACTGCATCTTTTAAATCAGGTGAAAACACGATATAGAGCTGAACACCGAGAGTAAGGCATAAAGACAGACGGTGGATGAAAGAGGAAGCGTTTAAATAAGTTACAGGAGGCTTGCAAATAATTTAAACACAGCAAGTAAAAGGATTTTAAATTTTAACAAACTTAATTACAGTCAAAAACATGTCTTTAAATACACTGTGTATATATAATGTATATCTGTATATATTACAATATAAATCAAATAGTAATCATGTGTACTGAGGAGGGAGTAAGGAGGTCAATCAAACACACCTCACAACAACTCCACACAACTATAATACTGCCTTTGACTACAGCAAGGAGGGGAAACAACAAAGAAGGAGAACATTACGACAATGTCAAACTTACAAACTGCATTAACAAAGAGAAACATCAATTTCAAGCTGAACCTTTGGCTTATTTAGTTAATTAAAAGGTACTTTGCATGCTAATAAGCTCACAATGTCAAAGTTAACATGCTGATGTGTAGCAGGTATAATGTTTACTATGTTCAACAACCTAGTTCAGTGTGTAAGCGTACCAACATTTGCTAGTTACCACAAAACACAAAGTACGGCTGAGGCTGACATGTTTTGCAGGTATTTGATCATGAAGTGAAGTGTTGGACACATTTTGACCTGATGGTGGTGTTCAAAGTTAAGTGATCACCAAAGTTATTATAATTCATCCTGAGGGGAACATGAATGTCGGTACCAAATTTCAATGCAATCCATCCAACAGTTGTTGAGACATTTCACTCAAAACCATAAATGTTACCCTCATGTTGGTGCTAGAGGAAAAGTCTGGGATCACCAAAGTCAATAGGTCTCCTCTAGAGACAATGAATGTCTGAACAAAATGACTATCCATCAAATATTATTGAGAAATTTCCGTCTGGACCAAAGTGGAGGAGCGACCGACCGATATTGCCGTCCATAGAGCCATGGCTAAAAATTCAAAGGCAACATTTATTTCAAAAATATCTGCTTAGCCAGAAGCCTTTATAGAACAATCAGGAATACAATGAAAACACATTATGTTTTATGAATTGCTTGAGTTCTTAAATCTGCCCCTATATTATCATATAGACACATCTCTGCATGTGTGCATCCAAGCCTTAGTCTAAATCTAATTCTGACATCAACCCTGGCCAAAATGTCTCCTCTCCAAAAATTGGTATTCCTCACAGTGACAATAAAGCACAAGAGCACACACATTAAGCCCCTGCTTTGTGCAACACACCTCAGACAACAAACACTGATAGAGTGACGAGGAGGACGATTTGAGGACAAATCCAGCAGTCACGTTTCTCACAGGTAGTTTTCTGATGGACTCAAAATACAGTCTAATCACTAAGAGTGCATGCCCCTTGCTCAGCATTAGGAAGTTTCATTCATGTCAGGTTGAGAGACAATACAGCTTAATATGTCCTGAGATCATTCTCTGCCTGCGTCAACACTGTGCAGTCTCAGAGGAGCTCACCTGCGATGCTAAGCTGGGTTGGTTACTGGTTTCACGACGCTCAATATAACTAATGGAGTGCGGCTCAATATTTAATCTGTGTAATGTGGAGATGGGAACATATATCTTGTCACTGAGAATGAAATCGCTCAATCTCATTAGTGAATTAGGTTGAGAGGTTCTGCCCAATTAATGCAATGCTTTATTTATGATATCAAAGTGAGCCACTAAGAGGCCACTTTGCTGAGTAAATCTGAAGCGGTTGCTGATTCAGTTTGCTTTTGTTTCTCAAATTAAGTCTCACATTTGCATATACATTCTTCTATTCAAGCAAAGTAAAGCCTTTCTGAGCCAGAGTAAAAGCTTCCACAAATCTTTCTTTCTTTAAAGTGTCGCTGCTGCGGACAACACATTAATAACCTTAAAATAATCTGTATGTTTGAAGTCACATGCAGAGCACAATGTAGTAAATCAATCACTTTAAGGATTCTCAACTCTTTAGGAGGCTGAGTGTCTGTGCCCTTGAAAGCCTATATGTTCAGTGAAAACACTGAGGTCACCAGCCAGTGGTGGTTATCTGACTCCCGTCTGGAGTCTCAGGTAGAGGACAGATTTCACTGTGAGAAATGCACAGCGTCTCCTGCAGTTACACCATATCTCTGACACATATACGCACCACCCAGGGACACTCTAAAAAGCACAGCCAAGTTTGACTTTGGCAAGATTCGCTGGCACAGTTTGGGCGATTTGCTGTTATTTTATTGTTTCTGCAGATTGTAAAATGTAATACTGTGCAACTGTGAAATATCAGTGTGGAATTTTATCACAAAAAGTACACATCAAAGACACAGCCCCCAAAGCATTTTGCATTAGTTTTAAGAAAACTCAGCAGAACTGTCATCACAAGGTACGGCGACAAAGCAATGGCCTTAACACAAATGCCCCTCGGCAACGAGCCTTTGATGTGAGAAGAAGAGAAAACTTAAATCAATTGTCAGTTTCTGTCTGTTTGGAAATAAGGTGAACTCATCAACTGTTTTAGCAGCGAGAGCAGGAACATGTTCCCAGCTTGTAGCTTATATCAGACTTCGACAATGACAAATCAAAGTCATGAAGCAGCTACAGACTTCCACTTGACCTGTACAGTAAGTCTCTGCCTGCCAACGCAGCAAACTCAACTAAAGTCTAAAGATTCCTCAGGCGGATCGCCAGCTGTTAACAAAAGACATCAGGGGGGCTGAATTAGGCTGATAACTTTTGAAGAAGTACAAAAAGATACCGAACAACATCTATATGTACAAAGGAGGATTAAACATTAATATTATGTCTCCTAATTGTAGACAGTGGGACAAATCTAAGAGCAGATAATGGACGCACTGTTTCCCTGTGCTAATGCACTTGGCTCAGTAGGTCACCCATCACTGCCATCGCAGCTCAGCACATGTATCCCTAAACAATTGAAAAGACAGCTGGTGTCCAACATCTACCCGGTTCTGACCTGACCTTTTGAGTTTTAGTCACTCTGAGGAGAAAAAACTTCCTGTTGGTAAACCCTATAAAAGTGAGAGGGCACAGTCTTTACCGAGTCTGACAAGGAAATCAGTTTTAAGGGGCTAGAAGTGGTGGGGAAATATTTCATCATCCTGACTTATGCTTCTACATCTGACATGCATCTGTGAGTACACATGGGTGCGCATGCATAATCTATTTCACTGCAGGAGCAAAATTTCTCTCATGGAAAAGTGCACTTTAGAAATAGCACTCTACTAATTTCACTTTGGGCTCAGTCATAACAAAAATGAACTCGGGACTACAATCCAGCATATGAAAATAGTTGTATAATGTCTGTGGCTCTGGATAACCTTTGAAAAGTCACACAAAATCGCAAAGTCCGATAAATTACCTCGAGTGATGTCACTTGAGTCAGCGTCAGTTGGACCAGAAGACTACAAGTTTGAAAATAAAATAAATCTGGGTGTGTGGAGTTAAACATAAATAATTTTACATTAGCCGCTATAAGCATAGTGTCTTTGAGTACCTTTTAAAGGCGCTTGATGAATAAAATGTATTATTATTATTATTATAATTATTATAATACACCTAAATATCTGACTAAACCGTTGGCGATCAAGTTGGATTGTGGGTAATGTAGGAGCCAGGGTTTGACAAGGAAAATCGATGGAGTACTGTTTTACTGTAACAGAAAGTGTCTGTTATAAACTAGAGGGCAGGGGTACATTTGAAAGACATGGCTTTTAACCAGCCTTTATTAATTAAGAAATAAAGCTAAAATAATTCAACTGAACACATATGAAGTCCAATCACATTTGTTTTATCAGATGCAAATGAAAGAAGCATAGAGAAAATGAAAAGGAAACACTCACATCCAAAACAACGATGTGTGTCATTAGCAAGATAGATTTAGAATACATTTATGTGTGTGTGTGTGTGTGTGTGTGTGTGTGTGTGTGTGTGTGTGTGTGTGTGTGTGTGTGTGTGTGTGTGTGTGTGTGTGTGTGTGTGTGTGTGTGTGTGTAAGTACATATGTCAGTCGGCAGGAACAAAGTAATGACAGACTAGCAACAACAGGCACAAATGTCCCTCAGGCAGGGAAGCTGAGGAGCAGCTGGTGTGTGTGGTGGAAGTTGAAACATAAACACTATGAACAGGATTTAAATAGTAGACAGTCAGTAGTATATATAGTCAGTTTCCAGTAACTGGTAGGTTATTCCAAAGGGGACTTGATGAACTAGAGAACAGACATTATAATCAACTTGTACATCTAGAGAGAAGCAGCAGGGAGTGAGTAACACTGCAGTGACGTGATGACACTTTCTGATTCATTTAAGTGTTCAGGCTTCTACGTTTCAATAAACTGTATACAAATCATCGTGGAGAGGGGATACGAGGTGAAAAGTGCATTGCCGTAATCAACTCTGGGGCAAAGAATTGCATTAATAAACTTTTCTAGGTCAGCAAAAGAAAAAGCGTTATTGTGAAGAGAGAGGGAGCTATCTGTGGTGAAAAATGTTTTGGATATCGACGTGACTGTCAGAGGAGTCTGGATCAAAGAGGTTTGAAACAGCCTTCCGGTGGGGTAAATGTGCAGCTACTGACAATTAAAGAAATGGAAAGAAAAGCTTGTTTTAGAGCTCAAATGAAAAGTTCAGCTTGCTTGTATTGAAGGAAAGAATATTTCTTCACAGCCATTTTTTACTATGTAAAACAGAGGCTTCAAGCTTTTTAAAATTGCTATCATCACCATATTTACATATACAGATGTGTTGCTGCATCATGAGAATATATGAGAAACAGTGACCTAAAGCACGTAACCATAAACGCACAGCTGAGGCACGACTACCTATAACACAATCTGTTATAAAACTCACCTGCCGTGACAAAAAATGTACTTTTGCAAGATGTTAGTCACAACTAAGTCATTACATTATTTAACATCAAGAAAAGTTTGCACAAGCAGGAGGTTAAAAAGATCAGTTTATGAATTGAATAATTTACATAGGATTAAATAAAAGGTGCGGAGGCCGATGGAGGGAAGACTGATATATGATACTCTCTTGCAAACTTACAGTATGCTCTCTAATTTATAAAGAGCTACTGGGAACTGTCTGCTGGAGAAATGAAAACACTTCTGTTATGCATTGAAATATGGTAATGCTGTGCATTTCTATCATCCCTCATAAAGAAAGGTTTACAATGAGACATCTGAAGGGGGCGACACTTTTTATTGTTGGTCTATTTCAATGACTGATACTCCCCTGGGACTTGTAAGCACTAAATGTATCAACAAGGTTGATGAATAATGCAACTTTTAATACAAAAGATATGTCCAAATTTAAAAATGTTCTGTTCTACATATTCTATATCTTGAATATAATCATGTTAAAACAGTTGGATCAACTCAATCGCCATCTTCCGTCCATTAACATGAATAAACATGGTGTTTAAGATGTGTGAAAATGTTTCAGTTGTGTTTCTTTTCAAGTAAAGTTTTCTTTTTAAGTTGATTTATATAAAATAAATAAAAATAAAGTATCCGCTACATGAGAGCTTTCTGGCAACATACATCCACCCTGCAGAAAGTCGTACCATTCATCTTGTGACTGTTAAACAAAGACACAAGTGCTGAAGGGCAGGAAGAACTGTAAGTAATGCAACAATGCTCCGAGGCAAGGTCATAAAACTGTCCATGTGTTGGAGCATCTCAGGGGAGGCTGACAATCTATATTCATCCACTAAGCCTCGTGAAGAGTTCCTAAATCTTATCAAAATGTGTAATTAACTGTTAATGAGGCTTCAAAAGATGATGATCAGTCTCTGGGTGTTTGGGTGTTTAAAACACCCAGAGCAATGAAACAAACATTATACATGTTCAATTGGAATAAAGAATAATATGATACGAAAATAGATATGATTTCATTGAGTAATTATGAATTATGAAACACTTCACTTTCTTTCACAAGAACTTATTTGCTTCTGTAGATTTTGGAAAGTCAATAAAGAACATATTTTCTAACCTGCAATGACTAATTCCCTGCACAACCTTTGACAACCAAACCTATTTGTGACTTCTTGTAAAGTTTTAAAGTCGTGTTAATTTGACATTAAATTGAGCTTTTACTAAATGTGATGAGACATTTACTGACTGCTGACCGTTCAACACCAATAGTTAAACAATAAGAAAAGTGTTACAACATTACCTGTATCTCTCTTGCATGGTATATGATAATCAGCCCCAGGAGAATGATTGTAGAAAGGCTTATCAGGCATTTTAGAGCTAATGAATACAGGGACTCCTGGAAAAGAGCAATAACACTAAAGCCAAACAACAAACAACATCATGACATGAAAACACATTCTTATGTTGGTGAACCAGCCTTAGTTATACATGTATGACTGACACCTGAAAACAACAAATGTAAGTACTAATTCTGCTTCAGCCTACTGCAACACATTCTGACATGTGATATCTTTCTGTACTATTGGGGTTCATGGTTGGACAGAAGTGGGCCTTGTGGCCTGCATGTGACTACATGGGACACTTTGCAGTGAGCCCAGACTTTTTATGTAAAGTGTTTTTTATATAACTTTTATATAACACTCTTTTCACAAGTTTAATTGCTCAGACAGTCACATGCTACTAAATTAACTGAACGGCATATGTGTAAATACGTACCTTTCCATAAGCTCCCCATGAGAGTTCAGTCTCTATAACCATAACAACGATCCCAAACATCCCAAAGATTAAAGCATAGTCGCTGAGCCGCTTCCTTTTCTCAAACAAGGCCCTCCTGTGCCCGAGCTTTTCCCCAATGTTCTGGTTCTTCTTTTTCCCCGATTTACCGCCGCTGTGGCCGCAGCCTCCCCCTCCGTCTCCCGATGCGTAAGGCATCAGTGTGGTGGAATTATTCTCCGGCTTGGATACTAAAGTGTCCGACGCATCTGCGCCTGAGATGGGCTGCAAAGGCTGTGACTCGGAATCAAACTCGTGTATGTTTCTGCGGGACGAGCTCAAGTTGCTCAGCGGCCGCATTACGCCGCCGTTGTATCTGCAGCTGCTCATGGCTATTTCATTGTAGGAGTTACTGTCTTTGTGGCTGCTGCCCAGGCTGCCCCGCTGCCGATCGCGGCAATGCTGCTGCTGATGGTGAGGATGATGATGCCTGGATGAACTACCATGACTAGAGGGTGTGAACTCGCAGACGCTGTACTGGCAACCTTGTCTCGAAGACGTTTCCGAAGGTGTCCTTAAAGTTCCCACAGTGGTCGGCGACGTCCCGCGAAAGACGAGGCTTTTTCTCGCATCACAGGTGCAGCTATTGCAGGTGCAGAATTTGTCGTGCTGCTTGCCGATCCGATCCTCCCGTCCGCAGTAGTGCTGGTACTTACAGTGCTGGAATTGCTGCTCTGGAAAGAAATCGTTCTGCAGCTGCAATGGGGTTTCCATGTCAGTGCTGCCGTTTAAAGCAGCAGTCGGGTACCACAGAGCACCCGACGAAGGGCGTTATGGTACTTACGGGAGGACAGAGCCGCTGCATGAATAGACCCATTTCGGCTCCGGTAGAATGAGAGCGGAGCCTCCGATTGGGCAGGGGGGACCAAAACAACTGTCTCGACGTCATGAAAAAAAGGTTGCAACCATGAGAAGTGAAGCCCAGCCTTATTTCATCAAGATCAACA
The DNA here is from genome assembly GCF_900634415.1 of Cottoperca gobio. Lineage (NCBI taxonomy): Eukaryota > Metazoa > Chordata > Actinopteri > Perciformes > Bovichtidae > Cottoperca > Cottoperca gobio. The sequence continues at coordinate 12,224,092 of NC_041366.1, read as the reverse complement.
TAAACTATATTATTGCTTTGTTATTTTTGGAGATCTACATGCACTTTTACACCTTTACAAAGATCCGAACTTATAAAAAGTACATAACTTCTTTCTGAAAGGGCAGAAAAAGAGAGTAGTAAAAGAGATGTTTTAAAAGTGTAAATTTAAACATTTAAAATGTGTGTTTTCTCATTTTTACTGCACTCCATGAACATACCTCCGCATCGTGCGATACTGCCATTCACACAGTTGTAATTTAGCTTTTGCACACAACACCCATCAGCCAGGCCTATTCATAAATCCCTGACTTATTTCCCATTTATTGACTTCATAGGAAACACACGTAGCTCGCTGTCACTGCTGATTTACACGATGTTCATTCCATTCAGCTCATTGGCCGCTGACCATGTGATCGTGCAGGCCTGTAGCGCCTATATGGCCAGGGCTCGTGTCTGCAGCCACAGATTGATGTGACCGCTGGTGGCTGCGTTATTAATGGAGTAGAAGAGTTATATCACCCTGAGGAAATACAGCCAACTGCCCGAGATTGAGCAGCTGTGGAGGCATAAAGCAAAGGCTGAAACCCAATCATCCACATGTCCTCGCGCATGCAGCAGCAACACATTTAGTCTTAGGGCTGTTAGGCTATATTGGAGTTATGTTTTTGTATTTGTAGTGGGATTATAGTCAGAACTGCGCAATTTGCTCACAAGGCTTTCCTTGCTTCAGTTGCATTGGAGTCGTAAAGTTCTCTCTCTATATATATTCATCATAAACCAGCCACAATAAAACATAAACATAAACATCTGCAAAGTTGAAAAGGACTAGTTTAAGATGTATACATTATATTTGGTCATATGTAGTGTTTTGGAATATAAACTATTAAAGTGTAGCTGTCCACGGTGCTGAAAGTCGATCCATCATGAACTAACTTTCAGCACAGTGGACAGCTCCACTCGCTCATTGATCACTACCAACCCTTTAATAAAACAAGCCCTCTGCACAGGATCGCAATGCGCACTTACCCCTGATTGGCTGGGTCTGCATACCACGTGACACTCGCCCCCACCTTTTCCTCTTCTGTGTGTGTGTGGAGTCCAGTGAATGGAGAGAGTCTGCATACATTCAAGCCACATATCGTCACCAGGACAGACATGGTATCATATCCGTGCAACATGTTATTATTGTGTGGGACACAGACAGAGCAAAGATCGCTGGAGAGTTGTTCCTTACAGCTGAATGGTGATCTTTCTACACGGTATTACAGTACGTGGAAGCATGCACACGCTTATCTCGTTATTTTCCAGTCACCAAAAGTAGTCTGTATGTTCCCTCATTTATCTAATGAGTTTCCCCCCAGTAATTTAAGCAGAAGCTCCCGAATAACTACCTTGACAGTTTCATCCTCGTCGAGGCTCACCAGCAGTTATGAATCTGAAAGTTTATGTAACTTTCTGTCTGTCTGTCTGTCTGTCTGTCTGTCTATCTATAGAATTAACTCATACTTACAATAATTGTTTTTCAGCCATATAACCTTACATTACAGCACACTATTTCTGCCTTTCCTTCATACGTTATCATGAAATTGCATAGTAAAATAGATTATATTCTGCTAAACTCATTTAAAAAAATGTGTTATTGTGTTTTCTAATTTCTACCTCAGGTGTGTATTACTCTAAAATAAAATAAAAGTCAAGTTTCTCATATAACCTTTAGGCTATATAATCAAGTAAATCCCATTGAGATTGAGACATCAAGGGATATCTGATGACATGTAAAAAGATGAAATACGAGCTATTTGGTATATAGGAAATGCATAAAGGTATACATTGCACTAAAAAGAAGAACATCAAATAATACACACACACACACACACACCCACACGCACACACACCCACACACACACACACACACACACACACACACACACACACACACACACACACACACACACGCACACACACACATCAAGGCCCTGCTCAGAGAGATAGGAGAAGAACCTTTATAGTCGCTCAAAGAGTCCCATGAGACTCCTGAAGGCCAGTTTAATCATTCAGTCAGAGATTTATGATCAATGCACTATAATTAGTGTAAGTGCATTCATATTAGTCATACACATATTATTCATTCATGTTCTGTGTGTCTGTGAAATTGGTTACAGCTCCCCCTAGTGGTGGAAGGGACTGGAGAACGATATGTCTCGAGAGGTGTGGAAACAATTGAGTGAGGTGCTGCCTCACCAAAAAGGCAGAGCTGAGAACTTTTTCATTCATCAATCTACAAAGTGATATTTTAAACGCATGCTTTTAAATACTGTATTAGGGCTTTAGGAGAATTCACAATATTTAAATGTAAATATACAGTATAAATAGAAACATAATAATATTAGAAAACCACTGAGATGAAGATAGAAAAAAACCTTTTGATTTACAGATTCACATTTGATCATTTATCGTCTCATAAAGAATAACTACTTTATGTGAAGTATAATTTACATTATCATTAGACCCAGAGAGTGGCAGGTTAAATGTCACTCCAGAGGAAGACAGACTGTTTGTTGTGTGAGCCAGGTGAAATTGAGAGTTAAGTTCACTTTCTGTTTTACTGTCCTGGCTATGAGGACATAAAACAAGTACATTTTTAGTAAAATGTCCTCCATGTAGGTTGATTGCTTCTGGCTGGATGACTATAGAAAACTGTTGAGTTGTGGAAGACTTTATCAGCAAAACTTGGGAGAGAAGGAAGAATATTTAAATCAACCTGTCATTTTGTAATGACATGAATTGTTTGAACACAGCAACGTATTTCTTTTGTTTTGTAAACCAATGAGGGTTGGGCAGTTTGTGTTGCTGACACAAACATAAAGCAAATCAATCATTAATTTTTACTCTATTGGCTGATTCCTCGTGAAAATCTACGGTATAGAGGTAAGCTGCCTTTCATGATTATGAATGCCATCTCTATTAATTCCTAAAGACTATAAAACGTCATTCAGATTAAATGTGTTTTTCTCCCTGCAGATAAAAACGATTGTTAGGCTTATGAATAAAAAAGTATGTCTTGAGTTGTGAGCCTACAGCCCTTAATGCTTCTTGCAGCTCTCTCCCTTCTGATGTACCTTGAAAGGAAAACATGCTGCTTCACACAATTACAGCGCCAGCACCACTTTACTCCCCACCTCCATATGTTTACCTACTGGACTGTGTTTTGATCATTCTGACAAGTAGGTACAGAAATGTGGTGTTAGGCGAGTCGCAGAGTGAGCTGCCTGCTCAGGTTAACAGAAACAGCCTCACAGATGCACCACAGTTATTTCCCAGTTACCTTTGGGTGAAGGTACTGGTCCATTAAGACCAAGAACATCTAGAACACCCCTCACCTAAATAGTTTCTTCCTGAGAATTGTGGCCGTACTTTACTGCGAGTCTCCTCTTTGAAAAACAAGTACTTTTCAGACAAAGTTTCAACAGTGTCTCACATGCATGTATAAATGGTAAATGGACTGCTTTTATATAGCACTTTTCCAGTCTTTACGATCACTCAAAGACAACACATGTCAGCATTCACCCATTCACACACATTCATACAGAGTCAGAGGCTCCATACAAGATGCACATCAGCTCGTCAGTAGTGATAACCATTCACACACACTCACACACACTCACACACACTCACACACGGTTGGCCAGGCCATCGGGAGCGTGGTGGACGACCCACAACACTACATAGTAGGCTATCCAAGTCTAAACCAACACATTCTTTTATAACGTATAACTTTCTCTGTCACAGTCACTGGCCTCAAATGTTTTTAAGTGTCCATGAGTCCATGAGTCCCTTGTCTTGTGCAATATGTGCTCTTAAAGTTATCAATATTTCATTAAACAAAAGTCACCCTGACATATTCCTGTACATTTATTATTAGAAAAAACTTTGAAAAAACATTGATCGCTTTTAAATTCCCACGATGATGATGTGAGAAATTGCTTTTGTTTTGTTATTGTTATGCACAGGTTTCATTTTGCTTTAGGACGTCTCTTTAATAACTCCAAGGCCTCAGGTGACTCTGACACCACAGATGAGAAAGATCAGCAATGATGGAGATCAAGAATCTAAATTATGCTAAATGTTGCTTAATGTGCAACACAATAGACGAGAGGACAAAAACGATGTTTGAAAGTTTAGTAAACTTGACTCCACCTGAATATTTAACAGCCTTTTAAAACTATTACAGTTGTTGGTATGAATTGTTTAACTCTGCTTAAATCTATCTACACAATGTTTTACCATTATGTTTCTACTTCATATGCTTTAGATAATAAATTAAAAATCTAATTAAGACACTCTCTTGATTGCTTTTGTCAGACAACACTGCAGTGTTGAACTGCATGGTTCTATAGATCAAAATGGGCAAAGCCTATAAATAGTGAAACTCTAGTAATTGAGAAAAACTAAATAACTTCTGCAGTGGCTATTTTGGGTTTGAATAATTCCTTTATTTGAGGAATCCTAAAAGCTAACAAAACCTTTTCTTCTCCCCAGTTCCCCGGTTTCTATCTAATCCTGGGGATCCCGAGGCGTTTCCCAAGCCAGCTCAAGTGGCTCCTTTCAACGTGAAGGAGCAGTGGCTCTACTCCGAGCTCTTCACCCTTTCTCTATGGGTGAGCCTAGCAACCATAGGATCTCATTCTTTCAGTCACTATCCAAAGTTTGTGACGATAGGTGAGAGTTAGAACGTAGATGGACTAGTAAATTGAAATCTTTACTTTCTGGATCAGCTCCCTTCCTCCAAGGTATGATACAACGCCCGCATTACAGCTGATGCCGCACCAATTCGCTCCATTTTCTTCCCTCACTTGTCAACAAAACTCAGAGAACCTTGAACTCCTTCACTCGAAGCAGCAACTCACTCACAACCCGGAGGGAGTGATCGATCCACAGCCAGAGAACCACGTTACAGAGGTTACAGTCTGATGAAGCCAACACAACCACATCATCTGCAAAGAGAAAACTTTCCTTTGCTTAAGTCACCTGGTCGAGCGAGCGCCACATCTGCTGAGGCTCAGTCCTGACTGCAGTGGCATGTTTCAATTCTGACCTGTGGACCTTTGCTGTATGTCGTCCTCTCGCTCTCCCCCTTTAATGTCTATCTTCTGTACCACCTAATAAAAACAAAAACAAAGAGAACTTGTTTCTCAACGGGACCTTCATGGCTAAATAAATGATAAATAAAAATAAAGGACCTTATGGCAACAGCCCTGATACCCCATCCCTCAGTGGACACAGTCATAAGCCTTCTACAAGTCTATTAAAAGTAAACTGGATGGGAAAACTCCCACTTAGGGGGGAAAACCAGACATCTGTTGTGTAGAGTGATACAAAGCAGTTTCAACTACAAGTTAACTAAGGGTACACCAATTATTTTACAGTCCTTGTAGCATCGTTGCTTAAAATATTTGAACTTTGGGTCAACATAATAAAAATAAAAATAATGATTCACACAAATCTATTTCTTAAATCATACCATACTTAGAGTTTAATTGTAATAGACCATTTAATTTGTCAGATGCAAGTCCGTGTAGTGTTGAAGTGTAATATTGTGTTTTCATATTCTCATTCATCATCATTCTTTATATACTCTGGACTGGTAGAGGGATTTAACATTCAGTGACGAGACGGATGATATCAGGAAGAAATGATTGCTTCTAACACTTATATTGCGAGCTGATTCATTAATCCTGAAGCTATCTATTCTCTGTACCCAAATTAGAGAGGATCTCACCAATCATGCACACAACATCACTCATGGTCTAACCTCGATTACTCATAATAACAAATTAGATAACTACATAAATATTGTAGAACATGACGTAAAACACATTAACATCAGTAACAATGTAAGAACACAGATAAAACACACGGCCCAGGTGCATGCTAGGTGTCCCCCCCCCCCCACAGGCTTACTTTAGGATTCTGGGTTGACTGTCAGGGACACAGCAGTAAGGCTGAAAGACACACAAGCTGTGGAAAAAGCAAATGATTAACATTAACATTAACTTACAAAGACTGTTTTGTCTCAGCCAGTTGTGTGTGTGGCTGTCATCGACTCTAATAAGAAATATTAGTATTCGTCGTCCACTGTCAACTAAGATTACTCCAAATAAGAAATAATAATTTGCTCAAACTCTAAAATTGAAAAATGTTAGACTAAAAGAATAAAATAACTTTGGACCAAACCAGGCTTGGGTTGTAATTTATGTCTCTCTCAGTCTTTCGTCAATATGTGTTTGTATCGAATCTGCTGCTTTGTGTTGGAGTGGTAAAACTAGTCAAGCCAGTGCAGAACATTTGCTACTTTGTGTTGCAGTCTCCACCCTAGCTGGACATTACAATTTATCAATGATTATATGTGTAAGTAATTCAGTAAATTCAGTGCTTCTTGATTTATACAGTATGTTTCAAAGTAAAGCTAATCTTAAAAATAAAGATCTAAAAATACAAATGAAGGACAAATGACTAAAAACGGAAACACCACCGAGGTAAAATACATTGTTGCAGTTTCTGTAGCATAAGCTACATAAGCTAAATGCATTCCTGCCCCCACAGAATCATTAGTGTCAACAGGTAACACAATCTCAAACGAGAAACTGTATAAGGTCACAAGCTGCAACAACATAGCCAAATAAATTAAGGCACAGAGTTGGCTTGGATATGTACTGAGGATGCCACCAGAACAAATCCCCAAAGTCGCCCTCAAATAGAAACCAAATGGGAGGCGAAATAGGGGCAGACCAAAAGCAACATGGGACCGGGCCCAAGCTGCAAGTGGCAGAAGAAGATTGTGGCGGCCTTATGTCCCACCTAGGATGAAGAGGATTAAGTAAGTCAAATAAATGGTTAAATAAATAAGAAATTAACTGATTAAAGTGTAATTATAAGTGTAATTATGAAGTTGTATTTTAAGATCCATCCTCACCCGCCTCTATTGTGCTGAAAATGAATTGAACATGATTTATTTAGCTTTGAGTCATATGGACACTGGATACCTGACTTGAGTGAGAAACTAGCCAGCAGCATTCTGCTCCTGTTTTCACTCCAATTCCTCCTCTAATGTCCCTGATACCTGAATCCAGAGGGCTTTAGGGCGCCTCACACCTGACAGGAGAGCTGTTTGTGTTGAGCTGGAGATTTACTGGCAATCTGGTTAAAGTGCCACACTCAAGGGCATGATGGCATAGTATAAAACATGGGATTCTGACTCTCAGGTTTCCGGTTTGTTTGCGTGAGCAGAGTGATGAATTGCTGCTGTGGTGGTTCATTTGTAAATTTGTCATTTGTAATAAGGACAATTGGCAACAAGCCTTCATGCATGGGCAGGAATTCACAGAATTATTGTTCTGTCTGACTTGCTACATCATACACAAGTGTGCTTTATGGCCAGATAACTCTTACCCACGGAGGATGAATGCATCATCCAAAGTGAGAAAGTGTGTATACTCACTGCAGTCCCCTGACGAGAGTCTGGTGACTTCACAAAAACATATTTGACATAACTGAATGATATTATTAATATCAGTACCTGAAAAATCCTTTTTATTAAACTTTCTTTGTCGCCTGCTGTAACAGTCTGTTTCTAGCCACTGGAGATTAGAAAACGGATCCATTGTGACTGGCACTTTGAGGACGGATTTGAAGCTCTGCCCTTTTTTATCCTTGACATTTTGTGTGTACATTTGTGTGTGCGTCTGTCAAAGAGTTACCAATAGAACTGCTCAGGTATTAGCTTCCTGTTTTGACCACAGCTACACTGATCAGGGTTTATCCCAACGTCTGACATCATCTATATCTTTTCTACCTTTACTGCTCTTTGATCTCTTGTGGTCTGTGACCCATTAGCCGTCCCATCATCCACCTCCAGATGAGGAAATGTCACTTCAGCTGACTCTTGCAGCTGCATGCTGTTTAGTGAAATAAGAAGAGTCTCCAACATTTGTCAAGAGTCAGATAAAAACCCTTAATGTGAAATTGAGCTTTTTCAGGCAAGTCTTTCAGAGTGATAGGAGTTTTGAGCCTCAAACAACTACAGCCAGCAGGCAGTTAGCTTAGCATAAAGGCTTGAAACGTGTGGAAACACACCTCTAAAGCTTAAAATGTTATATCCAATGAAAAAATGACAAGCGTAAATTGGGTTGGTGTTCCAGGAGAAGAAATTGCTCCATTATATACTTAACTCCAGTAATGTAACAAGTACATGTGAGTGGTATCAATCTTCTATTTCCCAAAATGTCACATTAGTAATTTAAAACGTACATTTCTAGCTCCAGATAGATTCAAACTGGCGTATCAGTTTTTAGTTTATAATTCTCTTTGCAGTTAATTGGGCTTAAAAGGACAGTTAACCTCAAAAATACATACTTATCCTGCTACCTGTAGAGCTATTTATTAATCTCGATTGTTTCGGTGTGAGTTGCAGAGTGTTGGAGATTTCGGCCGTAGAGATGTCTGCCATCTCTCTAATATAATGAAACTAGATGGCACTCTACATGACCCGGTTACTCAAGATGATCCACAGACCTTGTTATCAGCAGTTTCATGGAGGGACTATTTTCTTTCTACTTAACTACACCCGCCGACCGTATCACAGCGCAGAAGGAAGTGTGCGTCTACTGATCGACGAGAGGCGGACATCTTTACGGTCGATATTTCCACCACTCAGCAACTCGCACCAGAACGATCTAGATTGATAAATAGCACTACAGATAACAGGAAAAAAGTGCTTCACGTGGGTTCTTTACTTCACATGTTAAAATGACAGTGTTGCATATCGGAGAGTTAAACAGGGCACTTCTGGACACTTTGCTTAACGTCTGATTTCCCTGCTTATCATAAGTGCAATGGAGGAGTTGACAAAGTCACAATTTCTCTGCATTCACAAGGTTTTTTATTGTAGCTTAGCTTACACAACATTTGAAAGGTCATGATTCTTGTCATTCAGGGACTGTTTCTGGAAATATTCAGCTGAGGAAGAGGAGTTGTAAAAGCAGCAGTTGGTAAAAGTCACCCTGCCAGTACTGCAGTTCACACTCGGATAATGAGAATAAAGTGAGTGTGTGTCTGAACCTGAAAAGCTCCTTGTAAAGTGAACCTGTGAGTCATTCATTATTCATTGTGATCAAGCGTTGCCATGACTCTCTGTCTACTTGGGAGGACCTTACAAGTTTGGCACAACTCCTTGTGAGTGCCTGTTTCTGTTGCCAAGACTTTGTGTGATGGTCTGAAAAAAAGAAGACGGACTCAGAGATGCATACAGTGTTAAGAGACTCATGCTGACATCAACTGTGCTACTGCCCCCTCATGGCACATTTAAAGTCAATGCAAGAGAAACTCTGAGTGACGGAGGGATGGAGTTTTTGGCAAGCTTTGATAAAGTGCTACGCTGAGAGTTACAGCAAGGCTTGTGTTGGTTGTTCAAGCAGAACTTCATCAAACTGGACTCTAAGGATTTTCACTGATAAACCAAAACAACAGTGATTTCATCAAATGTTAACCTATCAAATATGGCTCAAGCTTTAACCATTAGTTATTTCATGTTTCATAAAAATGAAAATGACTCACACTTTGCCAAGTTTTTGCATATTGGACTGTGGATATGAATATAATCCCTGCTGTGGATAAAATGTTTGCAGACACTGTTTAGATAGCAAAACTATAAATGCATGGATAACAGTAAATGCCATTTTGATTATTTTAATGGAAAATGAATAACGGCTCCCTTGAAAAATGCTGAAGTGGCATTTAGTATTTGTCTTGTCTGTCTCCAGGAAGAAAGTTATGAGAGAGTTCAGCAGGCTGACTTCAATAAAGGCGTGCTCAGTGATTAATGTTGCATTAAGCTGGAGGGCTCATAACAGATAGATTAAAACAATACTAAGCCCCCCACAGCTACGCTAGCTGCTAGCAGTGCTTTATTCAACAAAAAATTAGTTGACTTGAGCTAAACACAATGTACAGCAGAGGCTGAGATGTTTTGTTAACGTGCTGATGTGCAGCAGCTAGGCTATAATATTTCCCATGGTGACCATTTAACATTCTAGCATCTTACATTATCCTATTTTTGGAAGACAAACCAATTAAAACACCACTTGGCACAAAACTCAAAGTTATCCACACTATTGAAAAACACTATGTGTTACAGCAGCACGAGTAGATTAGAGTCATAATGTCTATAGGTTGCTAACATCAGCCAACATAAGCCAACATAAGCCAACATGGTCATACCAGACCATGTAAGGCTATAGCCGTAATTTGCCTTACTGTTGTTGAACTCAACTAAGAAATTGTTTTTCTTTTAAAAGTTACATAGTTTTGCTTAAGTCAGTGATCTTCTTTAAAGAGAAGAGCACACACATCTGTGTTTTGCTCAGTGTGCGGCCTGACAAATAGACAACCAGCTGCTCAAAATAACTTCTATAAAGTTGGCGATGTTCATCTTGCAGCTGGTCTCTGTAGAACAGATCCAGACCTTTGTAAAATCTGCAGTGTAAGTGGTGTCATGTTGTCCGGCATTAGCAGACTGCTAAAAAGCAAACCTCATCTAGGGACTGTTTTGTCTTTCAAAAATAAGATAGTGAAATTTGTGGTGGTTGAGAATTTGAATATGATGATATAATTTCACAACTGATGATTTAGCTTAGCTCTTTTGTGATCCAATTTCAGGCTTTCCCATTTCCTCTGTTTTCAGTGGCTATAAAACCAGTCATCCTTCTCCCCTGCCTGTGGCAGGTGTAGCATATCCCACAGTCTTCATTTATAATCAGTGTCTGGTCTCACTTTTCCCTCCTCAAATACAATGAAGAGCATCTCTATATTTTCCACTCTGATCTCAGTGCCCTAATTTCCCCTTTTCTTCTCTGTTGTTTCTCTGACTCTGAAGGAGCAGGGTGGCACTTTTTAGCTCGTTCACCAGAATGTCTTCCTTGTGCCTCATCAGACGACTTCAGAAATTCAACCAACACAGCAATTTTAGAGTCAGTCTAGAGATAAATTGACTGAACACCTTGGGGAGTTTCCAAAGTAAAAGACAATACACAAGGGTTCTTCCTGTGATTCTCAATAATGTTGACTCCTTAAGAAAAAACGATTTATTATGAAAGTGAACGGTTTTACAACCCACAACTTGTTGTAGACAGAGAATTGAGAGAAAGTGGAAAGATTTGTTTTCTTCCTTTGACCTGCAAAAAGACAGTTATTGATATTAGCAGGTTGTGGTTTTTGTAATTTTCCTTTTTTGCATGTTTTTTTAGCCATGCTAGCAATATCTCAAAGGATCACCACGACATTTTATACACACATTCATGGTCCCTGGAGGACAAACCCTACCGAGGGATCCCCTGACAACTACGAGGTTGCCTTTTTTTTGTGTGAAATATGAAATCTGGTACAGACAATAATGGCACCCAGAGGATGAATCCTGAATACTAAACACATGTTCCCCTGACTTTTCTTTTACTGGCCATGAGGTTGACATTTGCAGTTTTGAATAACAAATATTGGATGTATTGCCAAGAAATTTGGTACTTTTTTAATTGTATGTCAAGATTAGAATGATGCAGTGCATTGGTGTTTGTGCAGCGTCAGTCATGTTTTTGGGTATAAATTGATACAAATGATGTGTAAAAATGTCTCACAATGCCTCTGTTTTCAGACAGTGTCAGCCACTTCTGCTTATGTCAAGCTGTAAATAGAGCCTCTCTGGCAGTTGCCAGGGCTTTCATCTCCTGCAGCAGACTGTCCTCGTGACAAGTTTTCAGAGTTTTCAGTCTCTCCCTGGTCTGTCTAGAGTGTGTTGTCATCCGAAGCCGCTGCCTCCCACTGGCAATGCAGGGACAGCCGTCACCAGCGCCTTCCTGGAGGTCAGCCGTGTGACATCTGGCAGTATAGTCTGCTATCACTTTGGTATAAGGAAAGAAATCCAGCAACGGTTTCCAGCCAGGGATGAAATGTGCAGGTTTATCAAAATAATTCATGTATCTTAAGAGGAATAGTTTCACATTTTGATAAACAAACTTTCTACTGGAGAGGTTTAAATTACAAGCTTGAAACGTCTCTAACTGCCAACAGTTTGTTGGCTTAGCTTAGCACAAAGACAAACAGCCACCCTGGCTCTATCCAAAGGTCAAAACAAATCTACATACTCCAACGTTATATCTTGTCAGGCTATTTCTAGGCCAGTTCTTGGGGGTCTTTAAAGAATCTTTACATTTGGACACTTTTTAAGCCTAATCCATAATCATCTCTTTGTTTTACTCAGTTCAAAGTTCAAAGTTCAAATCCACACTATCTTCTTGTACACACACTTCCCACATATGGTGGGTGCTTTACTGCCCGACATTACGTTTTCCCTTTGGCCTGAGAATAAAGTAAAATCATTTCAGTGCAGAGTTAAATGTCTTTAACATGTGCAGGATTTGTAAAAACTCCAGACACGACGAGAACAAGACCTATGAACATTTGGCAGGTGATTGTACATGAACAGAAAACTTAATTTAATGTAGCACCATTGTAAATGATGTCCTCAGGCTTTTACACAGTCGGTCTCCCTCCGCAGAAAGCAAATCCTTTTAAGCAATGTTGTGGCTATAGTAACAAGCCATGTCTTTTGAGATGATCATGGTCGGACGATTTCTCTATGGCATCAATTCACACCATGATACACAATCGATTTTCTATTTGTACTTATCACTATCATATTACCACATCCCCGTAGTCATTTGTCACGCAGTTATTAATCGTTATTGACTCTTCTGAAAATATTTGATTCCCCGGTGTACGCCTCTTGGAGTCAATCTTACAGCTCACACCGTGTAGCTTGTTGAATGTGCCCCCCAAGAGGCGGCGAGGGTGAGACTCTCGCTGCTTTCCTCTCCTTAGGGGCAGTGAGGTGAGGTGAGGTGGCCGGCGTCATGGATACTGTGAGTCGAGTAAGGGGTCAGGTGGTGGTAGGTTCAAGTGACAGCTCACATGAGGACAGAACTTTTCCAAAGACCCATGGGTTCCTCTATGTAGGGGGGCAACATGGATGAAGTCTTAAATCTTATGCCATTGATGTGTATTGCAATATTGTGACACTACATTTGAACTCTTAAGAAATCCCTTATATATAGAGAATATTTGTTTATTTTTGGCTAATCCAGTGAATTAAAATCCTTGAAAATCAAAACATTCCACATTGATGCAAAAATAATATATCGTGAAATTGAATATTGCCATAAAGCGTATGGCTTGGTTTGCTCAGGAATTTTGAAACATTACTTGTCAGGCCGCCATTGTATATAAGAACTCATTCTTAATGACTTGGTTAGCTAGTATTGATTTTCAATCATTTTACCCTCAAACACTGCAGCCAAGTTCTTATTATATAATCACTACAAAATATCAAATGCCAACATCTGATATTCCTGAAGATTGATTTTGGAGATCTAATTCTTCTGGGTCCTGATGAATAGAAGCTTACGGTTAGATACACCTCTTTGGTTCAGACTGAATGAACTGTAATAACTTTGGTGATCCTCTGACTTTTCCTCTAGCACTGTCATCAAATCAGCCTGGGTCTTATATTCAAGGTGTTGGCCATCAATGTAAATAGTTATTATAACATTATAATCCTCATGCACTTATTTTTAGTCATGTTGCTGTGTTCCCAGATCTTATTTAATGAGTAAAGTTAAGAATGATGGCCTGAAAACTGCAAAAAATAACACCCAGGTTATAGAAAACCTTACAATATGGTTCCCTTATGTATGGTAATATTTTTACCAATTAGTGTTTGTCTGGATGCCATTATATTCTACTGTGATAGCTCTATTGTTGCATGATGAGGACGCACTTGCATTAAGTTGCTTGGTACACGGGAGAGGTGGCCCTGGCTGTTGCCTTTAATGGTTTCGTCAGGTCCTGCGAGAAATGTTTAGCTTTTCAGTTTTGTTGTAATGGTCTGTAGAGTTATTAGCATTAATCTGTTGCTTTGTCACCCCCCCCCCCTCCCCCCCCCAGACTACAGCACGGATGTGGAGGAGATGTTGGAGGAGTAAGCTGTCTTGCAGAACGTTTGCAGCCACTCAGGGATGGAGCCGATTCAGAACCAAGCATGCAGCTCCTCACCATCGTCGTTCTCTTCCCCACGATGCAGCTCTGTGGCAGCAGCAGCGTGAGTGATATGGAATAGTTTGAACTCTCTTTGGCACAAGAGTAGTACAATGTTAACTGCACTTCTGGATACAGTACATTCCTTAGTGTAATCTGACATTTCAGCTCTTTTTTTAGGCAATGTACCGTTCAGAGTTAATGATCCGCATTACACCTGCACGTCCCAACTGAGAAGTATTTTGAGAATTGTTGTAGATGGAAAGTTGTGAGAGAATATGTGTGTAGGACTGGTTGGTTGAGGCTGTAAATGTAAATGTGTGTTCACATTTCAAAACATTAGAGTCTAAAACTATTTGACAAGAAGGTGGACATTTTGGGAGTTTTTGTGGAGAGTCAAACGAGATAAAACTCTCAGTCTGTTCAATATGAGGCTGCACACAGGAGCTTAGCTTAGTTCAGCACAAAGACTGAAAACAGGGGGAATCAGTCAGAATCTGTCTAAATGTGACAAAATCTGCATACCAGCACATTTAAAGCTCACTTAACAAAAACTGCCGTGTAAAAAAGACAATTTGCTATTTTACGGAGGGTTTACTGTATGTGCTGAACTACTTTGCTCTGAGCAGTTGCCAGGCAACTAGACTCCAGGAAGTTACTGTTCCCTGCTTAGAAATGGTCCACCACATAAACCCCCGTAAAACGGCGACTTGGCATTTTTTCCAGTTTGTGTATGAATGAATCAAAAGAGATGTAATGTGTTAATTAATGAGCTATGGAAGTGGTGGTATGCTGGTTTTATTACCTTATTAGGAAAGAGCCCTGTTTCCAGTCTTTGTGCTAAGCTAAGCTTACCTAATGCTGGCAGTAGCTTCATATTTAACATACAGATATGAGACTGGTATCAATCTCATCCATTTCTCTGCCATAAATTAACTACATTACAAAATTACAAAAAATACATGTTACTAATAGACCAAAGTTGCTCTCCCTTCTATGTACACATGAGGGCCTTACGTTTGCTCATTTTTACATTTTGTACATTTTGGATGTGTTTGATGAGTTGACATTTGATAATAAAACAAAAATCTACGCCCAAGTTGGCTTTTCCCCACAAAAATGTTCCAATTAAAGCACACCAGACATTTAAATGAGTATATTTCCTCTTTATTGTCGGAATCCAAGAACACACGTGATGTTACGCCACTTTGGGAATAGGGATCTGTGACCTGTGTAAGTCCCGTTTTACTGATATCCCATCATGGTTTACATCTTTTGATATAACCATCAGCACAATTTGAGCGTAATATCCCTTAGACTCCTGACATGGATGTTTTTGTTAATGTTACAGTTAGAGCTCCCCCCTGTGGTTTACTGCTGTAATTATGTTTTGATGTTGCAGTTGATGATAATTGAGAAAACAGGCATTAAAGCCCTGCTGTTCAGAGGATACAAGCAACACTGATCCTCCTCACCATCACTCTGTACCTGCATGTGTCACCACAAAACCACATACTGTTTGCTGCATACATCTGTATATTTTGATGCTATAAAATATAAGTGATCAATCCAATTCAATAAATATTTGTCATTTTCCTCAGAGGGAAAATTCCGTACTGCAGCATGGTCCTCATTTTCATCTTCCTTTTCTGTTATTCCGGTGGACCAGGTATCACTCGAGATCTCAGCTATTTATCAAGGATATCTATTTCAGTATAAAGAAATAATTTCATTTTATTATCCCTCCTGTGTGTTTGACTCTCAGCTGGAGTATCAGCTCCTCTTCCATCGGAAACTCTTTCTTAGTGGTAAGCACATTATTATCTTGGTGAAATGTGGCATATCTGTAACTACAGGCCAGTATACGGATATATTCATGATTATTCAGGTAAAATCAGATTAAATGCATCGCTCGTACTGATTTCTAAATGCCTTTCCAGGAGAAACTGTAACACATAAGTTTTCTCATATTCCCGCTTGTACGACTAATATAAGTGGCTTCACTGTCTTGAATGACTTGTATTTTTTCTGCTACAAATCTAAGTTGGTTTTTAATTGTTATTTTTTGTGTGTTCCTATTTTTGTGTTTGTGTGGCAAACTCTTATTTTTTTAAAAATGTTGACAGAATTGGCTGTGTTCATCTTTGTCCTTGGTTATCAGTGGGGTCTGCATGTTTAACCTCTGGCTAAACAGATAAAACATTCAGTAAACATCCATGCAAAAAGTACAAATGTACAATTAATACAATGGTCTATAAAGTGATACTTTTGGGTAGTTTAATGTATAATAACATGCATTTTAGGACGACAGTAAGTCAAATATTAATTGGTAAAGTAGTTATACTATTAATTAGTATAACCCTTTATTATAATTAATACAATGGTCTAAAAATGACAGATTATAAATAATAAATAAATAAAGTTTATCTACCTGTCTAATAGGCTTACAGTATAAAGTGGAGTTGGTTAGTATTAATGTCATTTGTGGATCAAAATACAAGAGCTTACAGTATTAGACACAACTTTTGTCAGAAACGGCTTCAAAATTTGACTGCAAACAAAGAACTTTGTCTTCTCTTCAAAGCTTTACAAATACAATCTGCATCACCATCCAACAAGGAGAACTCGTCAGACATAAAGATTTAAAAGTGAAGCCTTTAAATGATCAGGAAATGAGCAATAAAGCATTAATGAGTCCTCAATCTCCCCTAAATCACAAAGTCTTTTTTCTCCATGGAGATCATGGAACCTGTTGTTTTCTGAGCACACAGATCTTTGACTTTTGGACTGCTCCACATACAGTATGTGTCTACACTGTAGATGTTTTAAATGACACAATATGTTTGATTTTATAACAAGAAATGTTTGCTTTGCTGAACACACTATAGCTGTTGGGGTCACAGCAAGACTGACAGGGAAACTCCTAGCTATTACGCAGGCGGGCAGCCCTGGAACATGTGCGCCCCTCTGATAACACAATCTACATGTTAAAGATAAATGTCTTGCAGGACGAGTGCGGGACAAATACAGAAGTAGAGAAGCTGGATGAGCATGTCCGGCAGCTGTTTACCCCACCCACTAGCCTAAAAGTTGCAGGAAGGAGTGCCAGCCTGCGTAGGCTACAAAAGGGAGAAAAACACTGTTTGTCCACGCCTACAAATTTGAGTAAATTTGGTCTTTTAAATGCCTCTCTAATGACTGGCATAAAGTGCTGAGTAGCAGACCGCAGTTGCATGAGAATATAGCTCACCGGAGTTGGACACCAGAAGGCTTGAAGTTAGAAGGACACAATGGACACAGATCCCAGCATCTCCACTGATGAGCCCAGGGTGAAGAGAAGCTTTGACCAAATGTGAGTCCATTTGATTAATGGTAATATCAATGCCATACATAGATATAATATAAAGCACTAATGCTTTTAATATCATTTCAATTGAGTTGTAATCTGATATTTACAAAGCTAACACATGAATTTTTTAATTTTTGTAAAACAAAAATACTTAGAGAAAAGGTATTTGTTGTACTTTCTTTTGTATTTTCTGTGTCTCTTTGGTTACATCAGCGGGTCAGGCGAATTTCCTGTATATATTTCTACATTATTAACATGTCTTAGGCTATTACAATTGAACATAACCAAAGTTTACCAAACAAATCACAAATGCTTCCTGACCCTCCTCACCTTCTATCCTTGCACCCCAAATATTTTAATCAGCAGGAACAGTCGCTGCTGTTGTACAGTAAGCGCTCCTGCATCATAAACACTTGCTCCCTGCCAGCTTTTGTGTGCAGGGTTGATCTCATGAGAAAGATCCTCAATGGCTCAGCAGCAACACACTTACAAAACAAGAGCTCGCAGGTAAATTATTTACAGCAACCCTATATGTCTGAACTGTCAGGGAGGGTTGAGACTGGAGGTGCTGCAGATAGGCCCCTCTCTCTGTCAGGGTGTCACTGATAAAGAGGAGCATCTGGGAACAAGTGACACCGGAAACCATGTACAGTTGCAGCGGTCAACACAGCAGTTCATCATGGATGCTTTTATTTGTAATTCGCAGTCATTTGAAACAGTGGTGGAGATAGTTGAGGGTAATCTCTACCCTCCACCCAGCTCCATCAACGCTGTAGGAGCAGGAAATACAGCCAAGGAGCTAAAACTGTAAGAAGGAAACCTAATAATGTCACAGAAAAGCAACAAATCTTGACTTTAAAACAACAATATAATGGTCTCTTCACCGTACATGACATCTTCCACTCAGGCCCACATAGACACAACCTCTGACCATCAGGAGAATCCCACACAGACATAGATGTGCATAACACCTCTTAGGTCTTGCGCTCTAACATGTTTTCGTGGTCATGTGACTGCAGAATTCAGCTGTGTTGTGTTTGATCGCAGGGTGTTCGTCAACAGAAATCTGACAATGGAAAACATCAAGTGCTATGGATTTGACATGGACTACACGATTGCAAGTATGTAACTGAAAAACCTTTTGTGTGTGTGAAATGTTACGTCACCACGAGGATGTGACAAATCTGTACTTGTAGTTTCAGGATCTTTTCTTGAACTGGCCGTTTCTTGTGTATGTTTGCAGTGTATAAGTCTCCTGACTACGAGAGTCTAGGCTTTGAGCTGATAAGGGACAGAATGGTGTCTGTTGGATACCCTCATGAGCTTCTACGCTACAGATACGACCCCAGCTTCCCAACACGGTTAGTTTTAAGGATCAATTGAACCCTTGAAATTTGGCATCTTGTTTTCAAGGGGAACAATTAAATCAAAGCAACATATTTTATTTATTTTTTAAAGTCTGTTATTTGGTTTATTTAAGGGCAGGTAGTGTGCACATTACAATGGCAGCACTCTGTGTTTTTATTATTTCTGACATTTCATAGATCAAACAATTCCTCCCAAAAATAATCAGCAGATCAGTTGATCATTAGAGAAATCGTTATCTGCAGCACTGAAATAAACATACTGTAGTTGCCTCCTACTGTCACTTCCTGTCATGTCTTGATAATCTTGTTCATACATCCTTATTTCCCCCTCAGCGGTTTAGTGATCGACACCACATACGGGAACCTCCTGAAGGTGGATTCAAATGGGAATATTTTAGTCTGCAGTCATGGCTTCTGCTTCCTTAAAGGGTAAAATCTAAATCTTTACAGAATACAGTTCAGAAGTGTTGTTGAGTTATGGACATATTCACCTGTGAACTCAGGTGCGGTCAGACGGAGACCGATGCACACATGAAGATAACAATACAAATGTTTTATCAATAAAAGCCAACATAAAAAGTTATAAGAAATAAATAAAAGAAAGTTGAGATATTTATTCCAAAGACCTGCAGATTGTTTGAATTGGAAACTATATGATGTGTGTGTGAGCATCAGGCTGCCCACCTCTTGCTTCATAAAAATAGACGACTAGAGTAGCAATATTTAAAAAAATTAAACTATATATATATATCACAATGACTTATGATGCTGACGCAAACAACACATATATGTCTAAATAATAACACTTTCAGAGGCCATTTTGCCTGCATATAGTGACTTTGAGTGCACTTTGTTCCTAATACTTCTATACTTTATACTTTAACTTAAGTAAATTCTTGAATTTGTTATGCTGAGACCAGATTATTGACAAAGGGAAACACAAACAGCTAATAATGATCGCAGCATGACGGTCAGCTGAGATTTCATATGTTTTCTGGTTACAAACCACAGCAGCAGTTAGACATGAGTGCATTTAATTTGTTCAGTTTGTTTTTATCACAAGATTCTTATTACAACCCAGAAACAAAGAACCATGCACATTTGTTTGCAGCTTTGTGTTCTTTTAGTCAGTTCGCTTGTGTTTCTGCATTTGTGATATTGACCCGTGTTATGTTTATGTTCCACAGAGAAAACATTCACAACTACTACCCCAACAAGTTCATTCAAAGAGACGACACCGAGCGTTTCTACATCCTCAACACTCTCTTCAATCTTTCAGGTATAAGATGCTTCTGTAGAAATGTTGAATTTCACATTGATATAAATCATTTGTGTATAATTCTGTATTTTTTGCAGCCACAAACTCTTGAGAAATACAAATAAATAAAATGTATAATTGTCTGCAATTAAAACTAATTTACAAAAGGAAGTATATATGTTTATGTATAACATTGTGGGTCATGGTCCGGTGGTACGGCTTCCAAAAAGAACACCGGAAGGTTGTGAGTTCAATACCAGGGCTGCCACCATTGTGCCCCTGAGCAAGGCACATAACCTGAGTTGCTCCAGGGAGACTGTCCCTGTAGTTAGTTCACTGTAAATTACTCTGGATTAAAGCATCTGCTAAATGACAAATGTAAATGTGACATCAGCAACTTAAAGGTGTTAACTAACCGACCTGTGTTTCCCTACACCCTGCAGAGACTTATATGTACACCTGCCTTGTGGACTTCTTCACCAGATGCAACAGATACACAAAGTGAGTAATATTACCCTCATATGTGTCTCTCACCACTTCTCAACCCTCAACTATTATAAATAAATGATCTGTCCAACTTCTCCGCTGTTACATTTCTTCCAGCCTCATGAAAGGTTTCCAGCACGGCGACTTGTTGATGTCCTACAGAAGCATGTTCCAGGATGTTCGAGACGCGATGGACTTCATTCACGATACGGTGAATTAAATGAACGAATCTCTTATAAAGGATGTAGAATTGTGTGCCATTGTTATCATAACACTTTGTCTCTGTTGTACTGTATCCATTTGCTGTATAGGGAATCCTGAAGGGACATACTATCAAGAATTTGGATAAATATGTTCTCAAAGATGTGAGTAAACTGACAGGAAGATGCACCATTTAATTACCAAAGAAAGTTGAAATATTCAATAAATTAATGTGTTTTTACAGCCAAATGTCCCTGTTCTCTTGACCCGGCTTAAAGTGGCAGCCAAGGTCTTCCTCGCTACCAACAGTGACTACAGCTACACTGAGGTGAGCCTCTAAGTGCACGACTAAACACTCAAATTATATGAAAATAAGGTGGAGAGATTTAAAATATTTTTCTCCTTCCTCATCAAGGCCATTATGAAATACCTGCTTGACAATAGTGCTAAGGTAAAAAAACATTTTAACTTTGTTTTGAATATTTAGAAATGATCCATTTGATTGATTCATGTGAATTTAACATTACTGTTCCTTTCTAGCTTGGAAGTCAGAAAATGTCCTGGCGCTCCTTCTTCGACCTCATCGTGGTGGACACCAAAAAGCCTCTGTTCTTTGCAGAGGGGACAGTGCTGAGACAAGTGGACACGGTATGATGACGTCTGTCACACTGATGGTTTACATGGTAACCGCAGCAGGTTTCAGTAATGAGTTGTATTTTGGGACACAGGACACAGGGAAGCTTCGGATTGGGACGTACACAGGAGACCTCCAACATGGAACTGTTTACTCCGGAGGTGAGATTTCTATTTATTCATTATTTTGGGGTTTTTTCAGAAATTGTCACATAAAATGTTACTGAATTAATAAATAAGAACAGAACAAGGATTTTTACTATAATCAAGCCAAGTGTAAAAGGATTCCTCTCTTTGTTTTGAGAGTTCAAACTGTGAACATTTTTGGTAAATCACACACTGAGTGGAAAAGAAGAATATTTACTACTACAGTTTTTTGCACTTTGGATATGTAGTTTTCCAGAAAGAAAATCAATGACATTCTTTATCGTGCAGCAACTGGGATTTGACTCCCACAGGCTTATTTTTTTTGGGTTTGGTTGTAATTTGGTGAAGATTTAAGACTGTTATTCAAGATTGTGGATCAGGAAATATAATTAGACAGAGAAACAAATGTTCAGTCCTCACAAGGACGGATACATAAATGTGTCGGTATAAGGAAGGCCGTAATAATTATAATTTTGTAATCAACTGAATACTCAATTGTGAAATTTTAAACACTACAGAGTACTTTTTACAAAGTACTATTTAAAAACCACTGAATTTGTATAGAATTTAAATGTTTTTCATTGAAAAGCATCTTCATCTATGTGGTTTGAATTCCACTTTTTTGAAAACAAAAAAAGTAAAGCCTTATATTAATGTTAGCTCTAAATTTTTCCAGTCTCACTATATTTTATGTGCTTAGTTATTTTTTTCTGTTTATATATTATTTATATATATATATATATATATATATATATATATATATATATATATATATATATATATATATATATATATATATATATCTATATATATTTTCTTTGATATACTTTTGCTGCATTTAATTGATTGGTGGTGCGGATTTCTTTTCAATTGAGTTCTTCCTCTGACAAGCACGTTGTAACATCGTTTTAAACAGTGCTACACAGAGAACGTTTATTATTTAATATATTATTTAAAGTGAGGACATTCCAAAATCTTCACACATTCAGATATCAAATTTGAGTGTCTGAGGTTAAAGATTTTTAACCAATGAAATGTCATCTGATTTTAAATCCAGATTTAGTTTGACACTTTCATTTTATATCTGAATTTGTAAACCCTTAAAAGGAAACACTTGTTTTTTACAAAGTACAAATTGAAAGGACCTTCTGATAATGTCAAAGAGTGAAGATGTTTTTTAAAGTACAATATGTCTAACATACCACATAAATTCAGTGGTGGTTCTTTGCTTCCATATGTAAGTGTGTTTTTCTGTGTGCTTTGATTTGGATGCATTGTTATAATTGAATCCCTCTACCGTGTTATCTTATGTAATATTTTAAATAAATGTTTTTAGGCTCTTCGGACATCATCTGTGATCTGCTGGAGGTCAAAGGTAAAGACATCCTCTACGTTGGCGACCACATCTTTGGCGACATCCTTAAATCTAAGAAGCGTCAGGGCTGGAAGACTTTTCTGGTCGTACCGGAGCTCAACAAAGAGCTGCAAGTGTGGGACCAGAAGAAAAGTAAGAACAACTAGACAATGTTGGAGTTGTTGTCGTTTCATTGTGATCATTTCAAAGCCTTGAAGATTGTCTTGGTTTTTGCAGATCAGTTTGAGGAGCTGAAACATCTCGACATCCTTCTATCTGAACTTTACAAGTGAGTTTATGTCCATCTGTAGTTAAGTGTACATCACTTAGTGACAGGATCTGTTGGGAATGAACCCAGATCTTCCGCGTGGTAGGCAGACTCTCTACCACTGTGCTACTCAGGGGTGATAGGCTCAGATGCAGAGACAGACACAGGCTTGGAGTGGGTCAGAAAAGGAGTCTTTACTTTTAGAGGAAACAGGTGGCAGGACAAAACTCAAAATACCTCCAGACAACTAACAGGTAAAGTCTGGGCAAAAACAGGATCAACAGAGGATATCTGAAAAGCAGGCAGCAAAAGGATCTCAAGAGCTAAAGAGTAAAAAGGCAGTTAACTAAGGAACTCGAGACAAGGGCTCAAAAACGGACACTTCAAGAGACGGATCAAAACTCACAAACTTAGCCTCCGGCAACAAATCAAGACTAAGCAATGAACAGAAGAAAACAGGCAGCTTATAAAGGCTAGCAAACAAGGAACAGGTGCAAACAATGAAACAATAAAGACAAGCACATGACACACAGAAATGAACGGTGGCGACCCCACATGGTCAAAAGAGGAACTGCAGTCCAAAAACCCTGACAGGGCCCCCCTCCCTATGAACGTCTCCTGACGTTCCCACACCGGCGATCAGGGTGGCTCTGGTGGAAGGCCTCGATGAGGCCCGGATCGAGAACATGCCGAGACGGGACTTGTGGCGACAGGGCGTAGGCGAGAGACGTGAAAGGTGGGATTGATCCGCATGGACCGGGGAAGTTGGAGACGGTAAGCAACTGGGTTGATCCTCCTCAAGATCTTGAAGGGCCCCACGAACCGTGGCCCCAGCTTGCGGGACTCCACCCGTAGAGGAAGATCCCGTGTTGACAGATAGACCCTCTGCCCCGGATGTAGCGGTGGTGTAGGTCTGCGGCGGCGGTTGGCATGGCGCTGGTACTGGCGTGCGGACCGCTGCAGGGTAGACCGGGCCTTGCGCCAGACCCGCCTGCACCGTCGGACAAAGCTCTGGGCCGAGGGAACACCCACATCAGTCTCTTGGTCAGGGAAGAGTGGAGGTTGAAAACCAAACTGGCACTCGAAGGGACTGAGACCAGTAGCAGAAGAACACAAGGTATTATGAGCATATTCAGCCCAGATCACAAACCTGCTCCATGATGATGGATTGGAGGAGGCGAGGCATCGGAGGGTGGTTTCCAGGTCCTGATTTAGCCTCTCAGTCTGACCATTGGACTCAGGATGGAACCCTGAGGAGAGACTGACCGTAGCCCCAATCAACTTGCAGAAGGCCCTCCAAAACTGCGCGGTAAACTGGGGCTGGGAGAGCACAGCCCCCACTGCCACATCCGAAGCGTCCACCTCAACCATGAAGGGGAGGGAGGGGTCGGGTAAGGTGAGGATGGGGGCGGAGGAAAATCTCACCTTCAGATCCTGGAAGGCCCGCTCTGCCACTGGAGACCACTTAAAGGGGCCAGATTTCTTCTTGGTGAGATCGGTCATGGGGGCGGCGACAGCACTGAAGTTCCTGATAAACTTCCTATAAAAATTGGCAAAGCCAATGAACCGTTGTACCTCCTTGACCGAAGAGGGTTGGGGCCAATCCCGGATAACTTGAGTCTTCTTGGGGTCCATGATGAGACTCCCTTTGGACAGGATGAAGCCCAAAAAGGACACCTCGGAGACATGGAATTCACACTTTTCAGGTTTGACAAAGAGGTGGCTTTCCAACAGGCGCTGGAGGACGACTCTGACATGATGGACATGTTCATGGAGGGACTTGGAGAAAATCAAAATGTCATCCAAATAAACAAAGACAAAACAGTTCAACGTCTCTCTCAATACCTCGTTGATGAGTGCCTGGAACACTGCCGGGGCGTTGGTTAAGCCAAATGGCATCACTAAGTACTCGTAGTGGCCCGTTGGTGTGTTGAACGCCGTCTTCCACTCGTCACCCTCCCTGACCCGGACCAAGTGGTAGGCGTTACAGAGGTCCAATTTGGTGAAGACGGTTGCCCCTTGGAGGAGTTCAAAAGCGGTGGTCATTAAAGGCAAGGGGTAACGGTTCCTCACCGTGACCGTGAGAGGAAATATGAGTCACAGTACCTTGTCTCAAGGGTCTACCATCCAAGGCGGTCACTGAGAGTGGATGGTCCAGCCTGGAGATGGGCAGGTGAAGGGCCCTGGCAAGGGTGAGATCCAAGAAATTCCCTGCAGCGCCAGAGTCAATGAGGGCCTGAAGAGGATGATGTTGGTTCTCCCAGGAGATGGTGACCGGGAGCTGCAGGCACGAAGTCGAGGCTGAGGGAGTAAGAGTCGCACCAGTCACAGTTCTCCCTCTCCTGGACGGGGCTGGGCTTTTCCCGCAAGCTTCGGGACATGAGGAACGAAAGTGGTTAGGACCTCCACAATAGAGGCAGCGTCTCTCCCTCATCCTCCGGTTCCGTTCTGCCTGGGACAGGCGAGTACCGCCAAGCTGCATCGACTCCTCAGGACAAGGTGGGTTACTCTGAGGTCCCCGAGGCCACTGAAGCGGAACGGAGGTTGAAGCTGTGACTCCGGAACTGGGGCGACTGTCCATTTGTCATTCACGACGCCTCTCCCACAGACGGTTATCGAGACGGATAGTCTGGTCAATTAGGGATCTTTAGCTGCCAGCTCATCCTTGATTCCGCCACAGAGGCCATGCCGGAACGCTGTCATCAGGGCCCCCTCATTCCACCCACTCACAGGAGCCAGGATTCGGAAGAGCACAGCCACACTAGAGCCGCCTTGACGCAGCTGGAACAGTCTGTTACCAGCGTCTTTACCTCCTACTGGATGGTCGAAAACCCGGCGCATCTCATCGGTAAAGGCTCTGTAGTCATTACAGGAAGGGCCCTGCTGTTCCCAGACGGCTGTAGCCCATGACCGGGCCTTTCCAGTCAGGAGAGTGATGATGTAGGCGATACGAGAGCGCTCTGAAGGGAAGTAGGAAGGTTGAAGCTCAAAGGTGAGAGAGCATTGGGCTAGGAAAGCCCGGCAGTCCTTGTGGTTACCCTCATACCTCTCGGGAGCAGGGAGCCGTGGTTCAGACGGAAGCGGACCGCGGGCACCCGTGGAGCTGGACTGCTGAACTGCTGGCGTCAGTGGAGCAGATGGGGGTGATGGTAGACCCTGTGTCCTTGCGTCCGGCAGACGAGCAAGTAGATCCACAAGGGACTGTTGGAGGTTCTGCAGAACCCCTTGCTGGTGAGTGAAGGTCAAGAGAGAGACAAGAGAGCCTCGTGACGAAGCACTGTAGCATCATGGCTTAGAACTGCAGCGTAGAGTTGTTCCTCGGATCAAAACTCACAAACTTAGCCTCCGGCAACAAATCAAGACTCAGCAATGAACAGAAGAAAACAGGCAGCTTATAAAGGCTAGCAAACAAGGAACATTGAAGATTGTCTTGGTTTTTGCAGATCAGTTTGAGGAGCTGAAACATCTCGACATCTTTCTATCTGAACTTTACAAGTGAGTTTATGTCCATCTGTAGTTAAGTGTACATCACTTAGTGACAGGATCTGTTGGGAATGGAACCCAGATCTCCCGCGTGGTAGGCAGACTCTCTACCACTGTGCTGCTCAGGGGTGATAGGCTCAGATGCAGAGACAGACACAGGCTCGGAGTGGGTTAGAAAAGGAGTCTTTACTTTTAGAGCAACAGGTGGCAGGACAAAACTCAAAATACCTCCAGACAACTAACAGGTAAAGTCTGGGCAAAAACAGGATCAACAGAGGATATCTGAAAAGCAGGCAGCAAAAGGATCTCAAGAGCTAAAGAGTAAAAAGGCAGTTAACTAAGGAACTCGAGACAAGGGCTCAAAAACGGACACTTCAAGAGACGGCTCAAAACTCACAAACTTAGCCTCCGGCAACAAATCAAGACTCAGCAATGAACAGAAGAAAACAGGCAGCTTATAAAGGCTAGCAAACAAGGAACAGGTGCAAACAATGAAACAATAAAGACAAGCACATGACACACAGAAATGAACGGTGGCGACCCCACATGGTCAAAAGAGGAACTGCAGTCCAAAAACCCTGACACATATATGATGACATGGCTGTTAATTGTTTTCTGTGTTGGTTGTCTGAAGGAACCTGGACAGCGGCAGTCAAGACTGTCCTGACATCAGTGCCATTCAGACCAGAATGAAGGTGAGCTCTTCGTATCAAAACACCATTTATTTTTAAATAATGGGATGTTTGCTGCACCAGAATAACAATTTCCAAAAAGTTCTTGATTTCTGCGATTATAAGCAATTGTGTGTTAGATGTTTTATTACACTCTGTCCAGGTATTTCTGCTGATTTGTTGTTTGCGTTCGCAGGTGCTGACCTACAGAATGGACATGTCCTACGGCCAGATGGGCAGCCTCCTGCGCAGCGGCTCTAGACAGACGCTGTTCGCCAGCCAGCTGATGCGTTATGCAGATCTTTACTCTTCTTCCTGCGTCAACCTGCTGCACTACCCCTTTAATTACCTCTTCATGGCTCCCCCAGTCCTGGTGAGTCCTCACACATACTTACACCTGCACAGAAAAGAAAATGAAATAAATAAATAATAATAAACCTTTTGCTTTACAACAAAAAAATACAAATGCAACACAAGAGAAAATAAACAATAAGATTAGACAATAAAAAGACAGTATGCTAAAAATATACAAGTGAAATAAAAGAATACAAAGACCATTAAGAATAATACAGAAAAGGTTTTCAGCTGTATTCACAGAGCATTTCTTATCGTCTTAGCTCTTGGTAGGGTATTCCATCATTTTGGAGCACAGTTAATAACAAGCTACGCTGCCTATTCTCTTGTGCATATAATTATGTGTATTTAAAAGTCCAGCATTTGCAGATCTGGGAGCTTGTGAAGGATTATGAAACGACAAAGAGTCTGCAATGTAAAGCTTGAAAAACAAGTGAAATAACCTTAAAATGTATCCAAAAAGATACTGGGAGCCAATGATGTGAAGCTTAAACTGAAATGGTATGCTATCTCTTTGTTGTTTTGTCTAAAGGTCTGGCAGCACAGAATAAGTAAAACATTTCAATCAACTGTTTCATAATACCAGTACAAAGAGCATTGCAATAATCTAATCTATTTGAATTAATAGCATGAATAACTTGTTTCTTAAGTGGTAAAAAGCTGTTTAGGTCATCTTCTTTATGTGTGAAGTAAAATCTGAGTTCTTTCATCGTCACCCATGAACTCTTTCAGATGCCGCATGAATCAGTGTATCAACACTCGGCTGACTTTGTTTCATCAAAGCTCACCGTCGCCAACACTTTTGCGAAGATGAACATAAACTAAGGTAATTGTCA